>NW_012267455.1:436546-469046 GCF_000151885.1 Dipodomys ordii
CGGTGATGGGGGGGGAGAGTTGTGGGGGGCGGGGGAAGGCTGGGAAGGGATGTGAAGGGTAAACAAAGGAGGAGGCTGCAATGCTTGATAAGAATTGTACTCATTATCTTGCCCATGGTATTGTAACCCATCTGTACAGTATGTTCACAAAAATTAAAAGAAGTAAAATATAAATAAAAAATAAAATAAAAAAACATATTAAAAAATGAAATAAGCAGTGACAAAAGAATCACTGAGCCTGACTATAGAAATTGTACAAAGTTACAAACTAAGCTATGCAAACGGTGAAATATAAAATAGACCTCCCCTCACAAAAAAGAAATATATCATTAAAATTAATTTCACTTTCTTCTTTTCTATAGCTGCTGAAATTGAAATTATATATTAAACATTCAATATTAAGAAATAAAAAATAAATAACATTATAAAAATGATATATTATTTAACTGTGATTTGTATTATAGTGCTAACAAATTGTGATGTAAACAACATTTATTTGAATTATAGGTAATATTTTTTAAACTTACCAGCTTGTTATTTGTTACCTAATTGTCATTTGTTATTCTTGGTCCAAGTCATCCATTCAACTTGCTTACTTTTCTATTTTATCTCTATTTGTTTGCTGATTGTGCATTTTGTTTTCCCTTTTTAATGACTGGTATGAGGCTGAAAATCTGTTTGCTAGTTTATTACTTCCCAAGTCAAAGTAAAATTTCTGGTCTCCACAGCTGTTTTACGGCACTACACTACAGTATTTCCCCCCTCTCTTTTCTCCTGTATTGGTGGTCTTATATATCTTATTTTTTATTTAAATTCTATTTTTAAGGTGAAGTACAGAGTGGTTATACTTACACAAGTAAGGTAAGGAATTCATTTCTTTTCTAACTTGTTACCCCTTCTCCAATTTTTTCCCCTCTTCCCTCCCAACGCCCTCCCCCCAAGATTAGTTCCAACATATTGTCTTGTGAGTATCACAGTTGCATAGGTTACTCTTTTGTCCTTTGTCTCACCATTTTGTTTTTTCTTTTTCTATTCCTAAGTTCAGATCAACATATTTAGAATACCCAGGGCATTAGATTAAAATACAGTGTCTTCAGGTGATAAACCATAGGTGGGGAAAACACAAAAGGATAAAAACAAATCACGTAGTATATTAAGAACAACAAAAAGTTAGATCAACAAATGTTGGTTTAACTTTGAATCACCTTATAGAGTCATATGTACATAGCTATTGAGATATTCTGCTCAACTATTAATATTATCCTTGATGTACACAATAATGTTCGCCTATTACCTAGTAATCCCACTTCTGGGCATTTACCCGAGTGACCACAAACAAGGTCACACTAAAGCTACCAGACCAATTATGTTTGATCACAGTAGTATTTACCCTAGTTAAGATATGGAATCACCCAAGATGCCCCTGAGTAGATTAATAGATCAAGAAAGTGAAACACACACACACGCACACACAAGCACACACACACACACACAACAGAGTGATATATGACATGCAATACTATGCTTTCATCAGAAAGAAAGGTATCATCTCATTTTTAAGGAAATGGAAGATCTTGGAAAAAAATCATATTAAGTGAAGTAAACTAGACAAAGTAACATAGGTCCCATGGTTTCCTTTATTTGCAATAATTAGTTTACACCAAGGATAATATCATGTATTTTAATTTGACATTTTGTTCTATATTGAGCATGCAACATTATTGGTATATTGTTTGTTATTATTTCTGCAAACAAGCAGGTATATTTAAAGAATTATATTCATCTTATCCATTACTGAAGGAAGCACAACAAAAAGTGCAACACCTACTCGGAAGAACAACTCCTACTTACTTAGCTTCATTCCTTTTTTTTATTGTGAAAATAATGTACAGAGGGGTTACAATCAAATGGGCAAGATAATGAGTACATTTCTTATCAAGCATTGTAGCCTCCTCCTTTGTTTCCACTTCCCATCCTTTCCCATCCTCCCCCCGCCCCCTCACCCAATCCTCCCCTCTTCCCCCCCCACCAAAATTGTAAAGTTCGTTTTCTACATAACGACTTGTACATTTCATTGTTGCAATGGGTCCACTTGTATCCCTATTTAAACGATTTGTTTTTCCCCTTCCCCTCCACAAATTATACTGACATCAAATAGACTGAAAGCAGGGGTTGTACTGTGGGGGAGGGACATAAAAAACAACAAATAAATAGTGTTATAAATGTGTTAGAATCAATTGCATGAAAGAAAAAATTGAATACATATCTTAGGGTTCATTTCCTAACATCACCTTATCTGACCTTTTCTGCTTGACTCAGACATATAGTAGATATTGCAAATAAGGGAAACCATGTAAGGGCATTGTTGTCTCCTGTATCCTCATGTTGTACATTACAACTCTATACCAGTTCATCCTGTATATCTACTATCTTCTACATTGTGACCAAAATGCCCCAGCAATTCCACGTTGCTTTATGTTTTAAAATTTTCTCTCTTAATGTTTGATGTTGGTTTGTGTGTGTGTGTGTGTGTGTATGTGTGTGTGTCTATGTGTTTGTCTGTTTCTGTGTGTGTGTTTATAAAGATCAGAAGACAATATTTTTCTTCATTTAGAATACATCTTTCAGGTCATTGTAAGTTGTGGCTAATGGGAGAAGTCTCTTGCTATTTTAAGGATGAAACAGAAAAAGATATTTGTGCATGTACCACAGTTGCTTTATTAGTCTGTAGTTGAACACTGAACTTCGATTTATATCTTGGCTGTGGTTGTGAATGATGAGGACAATGAACTCCAGATATATTTGAGTTACTCATAGAGAAATAATCACATGATTGATGGGGCAGATGTTATTTCAACTTTGGAGTTCTTTAGAAAGCTGCATATTACTTTCTACAAAGAGAATACTAACCTGCATTTTGCTGAAGAGTGTAGAAAATTTCCTTTTCTCCACACTCTCAGCATTATTACCTTTGTTAAAAGGTAATAAAGGGCAGGTTTTTATTATCTTCAGTACTCCAGACTGGCCTTAGACTTAAATCCAACCTCCTAAATGCTTGGAAGTAAAAGCCTTTACCACCACGCCTGATTCCTTTGATTTTTTTTGATAAAAGTTACAATAATTATGAAGTAGTATCATAGTAATTTTGAATTACATTTCTCTAATGACTTCTGCTCAAAAAGAATTAAACCAGCATAGAAGTGGTATTAAAGAACTTTGTAAACCCAGTAGAAATTTTCAGGGCTTTAAGGAGAACATGTCTATTCAGAACTTTTGTCCACTTTTAATCAGATTTCTTGTTAATCTCATCTTTAATCTTTCTATACAAAAATCAATAATTAATTCAAGGTATTAGAAAGGGACAATATTAAGCAACTCCTAACATTTTCAATTTTAAATAACATGATATTTCTTAATCATTTTCTGTTTATACTTGAGACTATATAACTCACTTTAGTCAGACCTTTTACAAGGCTGTATGAATTTTATTCATTTCACATTGATTGTTCTTTCCAAAGGCTGCGTGTCTAATTTCCTTGTTTTCTTTCAGTCTCAAGTAGTTCAGATTTCAAATGAAGAATAAATGGACAGAAGCAAACAAAAATAATATAGTTCCCCTCATCTGATGATGCCTTTACCAGAATGAGGAAAGAGTTCATCCAAGGACCTATGATAGGACATCAAAAAGAGAATCCATTCTTCTAGGTCTTTCTTAACTTTGCAATGTAACTTAAATGATGTAAAACACAATATAATGCTCAGATACTTTTATGTTTTATCAGTTTTGCACATTTTCATATGGACTTCACCTCAGTCTACAGCATTCCTTCATTATTTTGTCCTTATATTTTTACACTATCAAGACATAAGATAACAAGTTTGATTTACAGCATGAGAAATAATCCACCTGGCTTCCTTGGAAGAAGAGCATGTTCAATAGATAACATTACTTCTGTTTGCTCACTATATGCAATGGTTTCTGTAATACTAATCGCATTCTTTTTAGTATTTAAAAAAACTGCTGGCTATACTCAAAACTCATTCATGGAAGTTTATGTTAAGTATTTCACAAGTTTTATTTTCCTTAATTCTTAAGATAACATTTTCTATAATGCTAATGTTATTACCATTTGAGTGTTGGGAAAAATTGCAATTAAAGGCAGTAAGTGCATGGCCCAAACACACACTGTGATGGAGGAAATGAGTCAAAGTTTCCAAAAGTCTTTCAACAATACACAAAAGTTAGGTAAAATCTCTCCATCCTCTTACACTCTCTATTCAATGTTCATATTGTCCAAGAAATAATACCATAGCAATTATTGCCCATGGTGATTGTTTTCTGTTACATTTTGACTTCAACACAGACTGTGCTAGTGACATTGGGTTATCATGCACAGAGCTGAGCTTATAAGAGAGACAAATATATTCTGTCCCATTTTTCCAGGTTCCATTTTAAAAAGTACTAAACTTTTAAATATCATCACTTACATTCTTAAGAATCCAAAAAACGAAAAAAATTCACAAATAATCACTCCAAAATGCTTTAAAAGTACGAGATGATAAAACAGGCCGCCATGAAGTAAACTTTCTTCTACTTTTAAAATTATTCTGAAAGCCTTGTGCTTGTTGGTCAGAACTGTAATCTTGACTACTCGGCATATTTACTCAGGACCCAGAGACCTGTGGATAACAGTGGAAGCCATTCAGGGCAAAATAAATTCATGAGATTATTTTTCAAAAATTTCAATGAGTTAGCAAAGGGCCAGGAATGGAGATGTAGCTCATATAATAGCTCACTTATCTAGAAAGGAAAGGCCTAGCAAGACTTTGAAGCCCTTTTTTCAAACTGTGAGCACAACAACATATATGAAAGTGCATGAGAACACGTGCATGTGCACATACACATATTCAAAATACCTTCATATCAGTGTTTCACATTAATTTCTTTCTTAGCCATATTATATGAGTAAAATAAAGGAAATAAACTCTTTCATCTCAGAACATTTTCATATGTTTTTTACTTTAAAAATACTGTACAGAGAGGTCACATTTACATGAACAAGTAAGGAGTACATTTCCTAACAAGCATTGTTACCTCCTCCTTTATTTTCCCTCTACCATCCCTTCCCTCCCACCTCTACAAGTACACTCCCCTCCCCGCTTCCCCTGCCTAAATTGTAAAGTTCAGTTTTCAACATAGTGTCTTGTTCATCTCATTGTTACAATGGGTCAACCTGAATCCCTATTTAAGCATTTTGGTTTTTTTCTTCCCCTCCCCAAATTACAGGAGTGTATATGCAAGAGGTGGGCACACCAAATTCAAATACAGTAAAAACAGGGTTATAGCATGGGGGAAGAACATATAAAGAAACAAAAAAATCACATAGCCTGTTATAAGTACGTTGGAAAATTAGCAAGAAAGAAAAAAAAACACTTGTGTTCCTATTTGGGGGTTCATTTCCCTTAACAACATCTTATCTGGTCATATGTGCATAGATTTTGACTTTTTCTGCTTATCCCAGACATACATTAGTTATTAAAAATTAGAGAAACCCTGGGACCTATGTTTCTTTGTACTTGGCTTACTTCACTTAATAATTTTTTTCCAAGTCTTTCCATTTTCTAACAAATTGGGCGATGCCATTCTTTCTTATGGAGGCATAGAAGTTCATTGTTATAAATAGCACAATTTCTTGATCTATTTATCTGATGAGGGGCATCGGGGTTGGTCCTATATCTTAGCTATCTTAAACAATGCTGCAATAAATATAAGTGTGCTGGTAGTTTTAGTACCGTCTTGTTTGTGATCTTTTGGGTAAATGCCCAAAAGTGGGATTGCTGTGTCCTAGGGGAGTTCTATGTGGAGTCTTTTGAGGAACCTCCATACTACTTTCCAAACTGGTTGAACGAGTTTACACTCCCACCAAGTGTGCAGTACAGTTCCCTTGTGGCCACATCCCCTCCAGCATCTGTTGTTGTAAAAGTATGGAATTGTACAGGAATTTCCCTGTCATCCTTGCGCAGGGGCGATTCAAACCTTCTCTGTATCGTTCCAATGTTAGAGTACGTGATGCTGAATGGAGCATAGAACATGTTTTATATATAAAGTGTAATTGACTTTCTTAAACTAGAAAATTCAACAAAAAGTGAGTTTAAAAGAATTTTCATGAAATTTTAGAGCCATGTACTTCTTATTCTTATATAAGCACACGTTTAAGAATAAAGTCAAGATTGACATATCAAAAACAAAATAATTCCAGATATTTGTTGTTCAAGAGATGTTTAGGAGGAGGAATTCAATTATTCTATACAAGGCACCTGTCTAATGAACACTGCAGCAAGTGTTAAGTTTTGTTAAATATTTTAATGGTTTAAATATATTTGATTTTGGGAATTTGCTTATATATGCTAAAACTAGGACTGTTTGACAGATAATAAAAATTTTCAATAAAATATTTAAGAGTTATGGTAACAGACATATGCTACTATGTGTGTATATTTCAGAGTTTATAGAAACATTACTAATGAGAAGTTGCCAAGTCTTTGTGTAAAGGAGCAGAATAAAGAGTTAAGACTGTAAAGTACAGTTTCTGTTAAAACTATAGGGCTTCCTTATTTTATGTTTTTTTTAATTTTTGGGGGGTCCGGTCGTGGGGACTGAAGTATGGGCCTGGGCATTCTCCCTCAGCTTTTCAGATCAAGGTTGGTGCTCTACCACTTGAGCCACAGCGCCAATTCCGGCTGTTTACTTTTTGTTTATGTGGTGGTGAGGAATCGAACCCAGGGCCTCATGCATGCAAGGCAAGTGCTCTACCACTGAGCTACCTTCCCAGCCTCTGGCTTCCTTATTTTATATGTTAGCGAGGAACAAATGATGATATAAGTCATATACAAATGATTAGATGTGCCATAAATAGTAATCTTAGTGGGTAACTTTAAAGATTACTCATAACCTAAAAACCTCTTGTTGAATATCATAATATTAGCCCATTTTAAATGTACAGGTATATGAGAAAATAGTAAAATCTAATAGGTAGTATCCTTCAAATACTGAAAAAACTGATAATAATTTTAGTTTTTATTTTAATCATTAATATTTTGTTATTGTGTTTCTTTATTTGTAGTAATATAATATAATAAAACCTTTTGTTATTCATCATCAGGAGGTACTTTGAGAAGGTTACTGGGATGGCCAAACCATTTTTTATAGTTGCATGTGAATTTACAAAAAGCAAAATTAAGAACAAAATATTTATTCAAAAATGATTAAATAGACGCTGAATCAGGAGTGTTGATAAATATCCACACCAAAAATCTTAGCCCTAGGCTGAAGCAGTGGTATTACAGAGTTGAGACCACAAAAGTGAGAGACTGTGTTGTGTTTTGTTTTATATTTTTATTTTTCTGGTCATGGGGCTTGAACTCTGGGCCCTAGGTGCTCTCCCTCAGCTCCAGGCTAGCGGTACCACTTGAGACACACACACTTCCATCTTTTTCTGCTTATGTCATGCTGAGGATTCAAACCCAGGGCCTCATGCATGCAAGGCAAACACTCTACCAATGAACCACCTTCCCAGCACCTGAGAGACTGTGTTTTAAAAAATCACCTAAACAATATTTGCTTTCTTCTTTGGGTTATATAATGAAATATATTAATATCTTTTTATGTCTTTGTGAATTGTCATACTTCTAAATTTATACTAACTTCAGCCACTTTATCCTTTTCAAAGTGATGAAATATTTCTGAGAGTTTGCTTTTGTGAGGATTGTTTTTGCATTTATAATTTCTTCTGAATCATTTTTATTTTTATCAAAATAACTTTATATTTCATGTTGATGGGTTATCATACATCAAATACCTCCAAATGTACATGTAGAGTCTAAAGATAGCAGTATGAATATTCTCATACTGCTCTTGTTTATCTGTTATGTACTTTCAGTATTGTGATATTTCTCTTTCTCTGTCACTCTCTTATTTCCTCTCTTTTTCTTTCATGCTCCATGTCTGGTACTTAGAATTTCTGCTGGTCTACTATTATCCTTCAGGATCCACTGGTTTTCTGGGAACATGATAGGGACCATCAGTTACCCTTGCATTCTTTAAGAGTTATAACAGTGATGTGATGTTATTCTTTCCTATTCTAAATGGCAAAACAACAGATCTAGGAATTCCTTTTCACTTTTACTACTATTACAAATTTTATCTCATAGGAATCATTGAGACGATAGGATACTTTTAACGTCTGACCTAAAAGTTCTTTTTCTTTTACAAATAAACTTTATCTTCTATTATCAGTGTATACATATAATGAAAACAAGGCTAACCTATGGAATGTGAAGATATTCAGGGATGAAAAACAAGGTTAATGGGGGAAGTGAGTACAAAAGATGCCTATCATACAACAAAGATCCTCAGAGCAGTTTATCATGTACACTTTGTGAGAATGGCATTACGCTGGGAAATATAGATAAATCACTGAACAACTGATATATATATATGCACATATATTTATATATGTATATTTATTTGTATATGAATATATGTGTATATATGCCCTTATATATGTAGACATGCATGTTAATATACACAAAAATACACACATACATATACCCATGTATACATGCACACCTAGAGAAAGACACATAGCTACAGACAACACAAGTTTCACTAGTTGTTGAATATGCCTTAGACAGAATGCTTGGAACCAAATATATTGAAGAAGTATTTATGTCTAGAAGTTCTTTTACCACTCCTCTTATCCCTTAAAATGGTTTTGACAGATTTGATTTGCAAAATGCAGTACAAGTGATAGCAAGTCACTAGGAAATCTCACTAAGTAAACCTCATATGGCATCTCCCTGCTCCCCAGGGAATGCTTGTTCTTGTAGACACTCTCAACAACCAAAGTAGTAGGAAAATACCCTGATACAGAATAAAGATATAAGGCTTTAAATGGCATTCTTCCTTGAGCTCTTTTCCAACATCTAGCATCAATTTCTAAGCAGAAGAGTAAATCCTGAGAAGGTGGGAGCTCAGCTCAACATTTCACCAACCCATTTGAAAAGTCCTATGTGAGGAATACTTACTGAGGTCTTGCTGATTTCCCAGCTAAGAAAAAAAGAAAGTATTTTAATGCATTAAAATTTGAGAATAATTTGTAACCTGTCAATAAATGTGTAGAACACTCCTCACAAGTTGTAGTGTAAATTTCCAACATGTTGTCTTGTGCGTATTGCTATTGCATTCGTTTTCCTTTGTCCTTTGTGTCGCCATTTTGTTGTTCCTCTTTCCTTGCCAAATTAAGATAAATATGTATACAATACACAAGATACTGAAATCATATGCAGCAGGGAATAAACCACAGGGGGAAACACAAAAGAAAAAAGAAATCACATAGTACATTAAAAACAACTACCACAAAGGAAATCCTGTGTTTCAATGTCTAGGAGTTCATTTTGCTCAGCATCCACTTATATGGTCATATATACATAGCTCTTGAGCCATTCTGCTCATCTGCTAGGACCATCCTAGACATTTCCTACTTATTACACATGAGGGAAACCATGGAATATGTTTCTTTGTTTCTTGCTTATTTTACTTAGTAGGATTTTTTAAAGTCTTTCCATTTCCTTATGAATTAGAAGCATAAAATTGCACCGTGTGTGTGTGTGTGTGTGTGTGTGTGTGTGTGTGTGTGTGTGTGTGTGTAATATCGGTATCATGGATTTTATCAATTCATACATCTTCTGAGTGGCATATTGGTTTACAACATGATTTCATGTAAGTATCACTTAGGGTCATTCAAAAATGACAGATGTCACCTCCCCAGATATACTAAAATCATAATTTCTAAGTAAGATAGTATTTTATGTTGGTACAAGTGTTGAGATATCTGGATGAGTCTAATGTATATTTTGCACTGAATTAGGCAGGAAGATATCATATAGGATAAAAATGGTAGTGACAAAATATTCCCTTGAGAAAGATTTTGGAGACTGCCAGAAGTATGAAGAAATTCAGAGAATTTTGAAGAATTTAGAAATGCAAGTTCAAGTATGTCTCTTTAAATAAAAATTATGTAAGCGGATGGGGAAAAGAAGGGAAAGAGAAGAAATAACTAAGAGCAGATCAGTGTCCCAAGTTAGAGTATGAAAAGATATAATCTACAACTTCCAAGTTAAAAGAGAGAACAATGATACATCCCGCTTAATTTAGGAACATACAATATATTTACTTGGCTTTTCCCTACTTTAATGCTCCAAAAATAAATGAAGATTTATAAGAAAAATTATGTGATTTCCATTACTTCAACCTGAACACTAACTGTGATGAGCCCTCTTTTTCTCATATTGCACTTGGAAAACAGTCCCTAATTTGATGATGATGTGGCTGATTACAGTCAGAGTTTGGGGTTTCTACTTGTACAATTATCCCAGAATAGTTTAAAGCAGTTTTTCCCCCATGATATTCAACTACATTCTCTGAAGCAGTACTTTGAACACATCTTCACACCGGAGCACATAATTTGAAATTATACTTCAACATTTCCTTGGAACATTCTACTTTTTGCCTTTGTCTTCTTTGCACATTCCTTTTGAGATCATGGTTGCTCTATTTCCATTTTATCTTTACAAACTGCTAAAAACTTTGTTCAACTATCAGTTCTTGTTTGCACATGCCCAGTCTATTTATCAAGGTACTTTGTCCAAGTTAAGCAATAGGGTAGTACTCACTCTCTGAGGAGAAAAGTTGCACAGTATAACCCTATGCCCACATTCAAGGATGTAGAATTTAAAGCATTATGAGACAAACAGTGATATTGGAATTGAAAGGCTCCTTAGGGGCATTTTCTTGGAGCTCGTTAGTTTTCCCAAGAGAAATATAAATATCTACAAAATATGGAGCTAATTAGTAAGTATCTGAATTAACACTAGATCCTAGATGTTGTGTTAGTACAAGTCAAAATTGTATCATTGCTACATCAGAATCCTTCCCCACTTGCCAATATGTATGAAAAAATAAAAGAAAGGCATTAACACAAAATGACTATTATTTTTAGGCATTTAATCCTAGTGGTGAGTGTGATGTCTGAAATCTTCCATTCAATAAAAACTTGAAGGTTATAAGATCACTTCCTACATATAAGAATTTGTGGCAGGTTGATTGACAGGGTTATAACAGCATGGAGATATTCCTAACAAAAATTAGATTTAAATAGAGTATATGGCAGTTATGATTTGTCAATGGCTATTGAGGCATTTTTTATTCTAAAGAAGAATCAATTCGAGGAATCTTCAGTCACATCAGTAAAGCTGTGTGTTACCCTAATACTTGGTGTTATTGTCCTACATTTATAATGATTAGGCTGATAAGATATCCAAACATATCTAAAGACATTTCAATAAAATCCCAAACTGGTGTGGATACATGGGTCACTCCTTGGAACTGTAGCACAAATTAAGCTCGCCTGTAAAGTCTTCAAAAATATTCTCAGAATACCTCTAAGTAGTTAATGAGAGTTATATCTGTATAATTCTTCTAAGGTCAGGATAAAAGCATTTGTTCCCTGCATTTAAAATCAACAGGATCTGTTGAATTCATGGATCCAGAATTTCATGTCATCACATTCATATCTCCAAATTTTATCAATATGACTTTCACCAAAACACTGTTCTTTTTGAACTTGTCTATGTCCTTTACTTTTCAAATCCAAATAGCATATTTCCTTCAATACATTCCTGCAAATTCTTTTCTTCCTTTACTTCTGAAATCTGTGTTTATTACTTTTTTGGTTCCTTATTTATCTCTTTCTTCTAATCTTGTCCACACTGTTACTCACATTGCTCACACATGTGTCAGAGTTTTCCTTTTCCTCTTCCCTTTAATATTACCCCTGATTTTATTATTTTTTCATATTCCTGGTCGTGGATATTTTGATGATATCTAAAGAGACGTATCTTTGCATCTGTTTAACATAAACTTTAGAATTTTCTGAGAATTTTTCCTTTAAATCCATCATTTCCACTTGTAGTCCTTATCACCAAGAATATAACTAACACAAATGCTAGCCAGAAATGTGGATGCACTTTAGAATTCTTCTTACCCTTCTACTCCCTGCCATTAGATAAGATGAATGATCAAGATTTTCTGTTTCTCTCACTAATACAATTTCTATATGCTCCCTTTTATGCGCCTGACACCAGCCTGTTTCAAATACTCATCATTGATCCCCTAGTCCTAAAACAAGTGATTACAAAGTATGATTTTTCCACATAGTCTTTTCATATTTGTCCTCTCAATCACCAAGTTATTCTCCTTGTAAGCACACAGAGTGAAGAGCTCAGATACAAACTCCAGTATCAATATTTACTCATTATATTGACTGTTGGCCTTACATTTCTCATCTGTAAATGGAGGTAATCTACCAGAAATATTGAAGAATATATTTGTTGACTTCTGGAGCAAGAAAAAAAATAAGTGAAGAGTCCTTACATTTTCCACCTTAGCTTACAAATAAAGAGTCAAATTCAATTTGTTGGTATAAATTCACAAATAGTTTCATGCAGAAATAAAAATAAATTTTAACTACTGGTTCTAGGCCCTGTGTCCTTTTATGGTAACTACAGATATGTAAGTGGTATTATGTAGTTTGCGTCATGTGTTTACAGCTGTACTGAAGAACATACTCAATATATCTTTGGAAACATTGGTTTGAATACTATCTATATGAGAATGTTATTTGAACTAATCACACTTAGTTGAAAACTATAGCTTAGTCCATCAAAATGTGGAAATAAACGATTTTATTTATTAGAAAAAAATACCACCAAGAAAAGTGAGTACACATTAGAGAAACTGCAGGAATAACGTTAGTGTTTTTTACTGTCTGTACCTGTTTATGTGATTTTATTTATTGATATTGAAACTCTCCTCTTGTTATTCTTATTGTATGTAATCCAACACTGTTTATAACTATGTATTCAATGTGGGAACTCTACCTTCAAAGATGTCTAATTTTTTTTTCCTTTTCAATCACAACATTGTCATTATCAGGCTCCACTGTGGTCATCATCATCATCTTCATCAAAATTATTATTAGCATCATAGTGCTAATCATTGGAAGTCTGAGACGTGTCTATGACTTTGCTATTATTTTTCTTTTAATTAATAATTATTAATGTTACCACTGTGCATACATCCATATTAAAATTTTGAACAAATAAAGAAACAAAAAAACTAAACCATATCAGGTAGCTTGACTATGTGCTCATAACAAATTATGGAATAGATTTTCGAAACATTGCAAATTCCTAACCAGTATAAATTAACTTCCTCTTTCCCCCGCACTACACAAAAATATTTAAGAGTTTGGACAGAACTTTTTCACGTAATATACTGTAAATATCATTACAATATCAGGTGTATATCTAAAATTCCCTTGAAGGTAATAAACTCTACTTTCTATTGAAATATTAATTATTTTATGCTAGGAAACTTTTCGAAAAATAGACTGTTTATCTTTGAAATGAAAAACGTCAAAAACAGTAGAAAAAAATTTAGAGGGAGTCTGTCCTCATATATATATATATATATATATATATATACATATATATATGCATATATATATTTAAATGTTATGTTTCCAGTGACATACATTTTTAGAGATTATTTGTCATCAGAAATATATACATATATCTAAATTTACTTGTAGAGAGATATACACTATAGTGAAACAAAAATCTTAAAACATAATTAAAATTAAATAATACATCACTCCTGAAATGACTCACTCTTATAATTCAACCTATTCTGTGCAATGAGATATTCAAATTATGTTTGAAACTAGCCAAGACAGAAAAGTACTTGTTAGATTCTTAAAAACATAAATTAGCTCTGGGCCTCAAATTGTAGAGTACTGTCCTTGAGCAGAAAAAGTCTTAGGGACAACGCCTATGTCTTGCAAACAAAAACAACAACACCAACACCAACAAAATGTATCACATTAATTTCACAAAAGCATCTTTTAACTGCTGTGAGACAAAATTATACTACCTCGTCCAGGGAAGGTATCTCTATGTAATTCCACTCTCTAATCTCCTGTTTTAGTCTGAGCGCTAGAATTCCAAGCTTGTATCACATTGTTCTGCCATTGTTTGTTGGTTTATTTAATCTAGAAACAGACTAGCAATTCTAAACTTCTCTTATGATCTTATCCACTAGACTGACTGCTCATATTGTTTATGTACTATTTTCAAAGATGTTCTTACATTTGACACAGGATATGAACATTTTCAGATGTACCTGCAGGAGTCTCTGATTCCTTCCTCCATGGATCTGATCCCATTAATAATGATTACTTGACTCTTACTATCTCTGGTCCCTACCTATGTAATATTATCAACTTTTTTGAAGGTATTGCATTTGAGGGCTTTCTAATATTAAAAATTATCACTTAATTCTAGTCTTACTCAGGACTTATTTTCTATTGTTTTCTAACTTTTCTACATATTGTGAGAATTGTTTCATTTTGTATTTGTGTGTGCACATATAAGTGACTATGTGTGTCTGTGTATGTTTGTATGTATGTATGCAATAGTCTCAAGCTCTTATTCAGCAATCTTGATCATGACTGATATGCCAGCATTTGGCTGGTTAATTATAGATAGTGTCTCAAACACTGTTCTGCCCAGGCTGGATGCAATCTGAACTTCCCAGACTCCTTTACATAATTAGGTTTTATTTTTCCAGGAGTAGCAACTTTTAAACTACAAACATTTTTGTGAGTGTAAAGTGTAAGCTGTAGCCCAGATTTTTAACTCAAGAATTCATATAAAGATAGATGAACATACACATTACATATCCTGAGTGTACAATGCTAAAAATGTGATCATAAGCCAAGTGCTGGTGAGATCTGAGGACAGGGGTTCAAAGCCATCCCGGGTAGGAAAGTCCTGGAGAGACTTTTTTTCCCAATAAATACCATAAAACTGGAAGTGGCACTGTGGCTCAAGTGGTAGAGCACTAGCTTTGAGCTGAATAGCAGAGGGACAGGGCCCAGTCCCAGAGTTCAAGTCCCATGACCAACAACAGCAAAAAATATATATGAGAAAAAGAAAGAAAAATGAATGTTATCTTAGCCACCACGTTCATTGCTAGTATGATCCCTGTTCTCTCAAGATGGACTCTTTTTTCCAGTTAAGTCCATGATCATATATCTGACTTGCATTGGAAACAGAATCATTCTTCCATTCTACTTTTTACAAATTTTCAGGATTAGCAAGCATGACTTACAAAGGGAGTGGCCTCATGCTTCATTTTCCAGTTAGGAGTAATGCTTTCCCTATATCACTCCCATAACTCTACATGCTAGACTTGGCTTTACTGTTGCAATGTTGTCATATTTGTAGTGTTCTATATTGTATTGAATTCTTATAGTTAAACACAGAAATTCTCTTTCTCCTATTATTGCTATTGTTTCTCTTACTGTTAACTCATGTACACTTGAGAAATTACTGCACAGCACATACACTCACAAATAAAGATCTGAGACCCTTCTTCCCATTTAAAATTCACCGTAATTTACAGAACAATTAAGAAGTTTGAATAAAATGTACTCAGGCATAATGTATTTATTAGCCATTTAAATTTCACATTTTCTATTTACTAAGTTGTCTCTGAAACACGTGTTACCTCATGGCCAAAAGTATCCTTGTGCTATTTCAATGAAGCCAGAGAATATTCATTTTATCTAGAGCAACACCACCATAGATTGTTACTGGAAGTAAGTGGTAGTAACTGTTACTGGATGTGGAAACTGATACCAGGAGAGGAATTGAACATAGAGGAATGACAAAGTTCAAGTTAACTTTTGCTTTCCTTTTTACTGTACAAGAAAAGAATCCAAGGCTTGAAGGAAACTCTGTTCCTGACTTTTTTGAATGTGTTCTTTACTCACATAATACTCGTTTGTAAACTTCTGGTTAAGAGTATTAAAAAAGGAAGCACTATGCCCTTTGAAGGCCAGCATAGAAATAACATTGTTTTAAAAGTGTTATACTGAGGGCTGGGAAGGTGGCTCAGTGGTAGACAGCTTGCCTTGCATGCATGAGGCCCTGGGTTCGATTCCTCAGCACCACATGAGCAAAAAGAAAAGAAGCCAGAAGTGGCGCTGTGGCTCAAGTGGTAGAGCGCTAGCCTTGAGCTGAAGAGTTGAGGGACAGCACCTAGGCCCAGAATTCAGGCCCCATGACTGGACCTCCCCTCAAAAAAAAGTGTTATATTGCAAAGAAACCAAGATATGGATGTTTAAAGTGTCTTATGTATGGATGTTTCACTTCTTAGATGATTCTCTTGTTGCAAGAGTCAGTTATCAATTCCTTTAGTCTGGTACTGAGTTTTCAATAGCAAGAAGGATTTCAAAAAAGCAGGATCCAGTGAGTATGATCAGCAAAAGGAGCCTCTCCTCAGACCAGTACTACTTCAAAGAAGGTCCCAAAGAAATACTTGGGGTTTGTTTAGTTTGTGCTGGTTCTGGGGCTTGAACTCAGAGGGTGGACCCTGTCTCTCTATAGTTATCTTTCCTGCCCACCTGCCTCCAAAGCTAGTACTCTACTGCTTGAGCCAGAACTCTACTTCTAGCTTTTACGGTGTTTAATTACAGTTAAGAGTTTGAAATACTCTGCCTCCTGGGCTGGCTTTGAACTAAGACAGTAAGAAAGCTAAGTGACATCAACTGTATGGACTTCTCTTTCGAACTAAGAAATATTAGATGAAGATTATTATTAAGCTAATATTTCACAATTTTAAAAGAAGAGAATATGTTCAGCAAAGAAGACATAACTTAAGTAACTCAGCAAAAGTAGGTGCACTGAATCATTTTGGAATTATTATCTCTGCTTGGGAAGATTACTATTTACTTCATCATTCCTTTTGGGGAACCTTAAAGTCATATTTGCACTTCTTTGTTAGTTGTGGGGCTTGAACTCTGATTCTGGGCACTGTCCCTTGGATCTTCAACTCAAGTTGAGTGCTCTACCACGTTAGCTACAGCTTCACTTCTGGGTTTCTGGTGTTTTAATGAAGATAAGGATTTCATGGACCTTCCTGACTAGGCTGGTTTTAACCACAATCCTCTGGTCTCAACCTCCTGAATAGCTAGGATTACAGGCATGAACCACCAGCACCCGGCTCATATTTGTGTTTAGTGCAGTTAATGACACTAGACAAAAGACAAAATTCAAAGAATGGAAATCTGACCAAATTATGTGACATTGCAGCCTTTCAGATTAATTGAGGTAGCAATAAATATGTCCCACTTTTCCATGTTGTTACATTAATGACTCATGAGCTATGGGACCCTTACATTAGCATCCTCTTCCATCTGTATAGGTGTACTCAGTATCAGGAAATGTTCATAGAGAAATACGGAAAGAGGTTTTTAGACAGCAAAGGATATCAGGTATGAAAGAACAGCATAGAAGGAGATACATTTATCACACAGAGATTAAGAATTAGCCTAAGAGATTTAGAATGCTAAAGGCAATGAGGAATAAGCCTAGTTGCTAACTAGTTCTTCAATAACCAAAAATGGTTCCCTAGAACGGTTTCTGTTATACCATAGTTACTATCATTTATTCCTTCCATCTGGAGTTATTCCTTCTCTTCTGTCACAACTATTAATTAGCCTCTGCCTTTTTGGTGCCATGACTGGCCAAACAGGTTTCCAAATCTCACTTAGACTACCCTTCTCATTTTGATTAGCAGTGGTCACTCAAAACCCTGGAATCTTTGAATTTCCAGAGTTAATCTTCACCTGACATCTAAGCACATTCTTGGCATTAATTGACATAACCTTATGAAGAAAATTTTTTTCAACACAGTATCCTAATATAGGTAAAGTACATGAATTAGGGACTATTGTCAGGTATCATTATGGAAGGAGTAATTATATGTTCCAAGTATGGGTTATTTATTTTGCAATTACTAGGTAAATATTTGTTGTTGTTGTTGTTTTGTCAGTCCTGGGGCTTAAACTCAGGGATAGGGAATTATTCCTCAGATTTTTTTTTCTCAAGGCTAACCCTTTACCACTTGATGCACAGCACCATTTCCAGTGTTTCTTTTTCTGTTTATGTGGTACTGAGGAATTGAACCCAGGGTTTCAGGCATGCTAAGCAATCACCATACCATGAAGCCACAATCCCAGAGCTCTAAATGACTTTCTTAAGATGGCATTACATTTTCATTCTGTAACTATGTATCATAATTTTGGCAAGAAATTTTTGCTAGAAAAGGACATTGAACACAATACTGTGTCAAGTAAGGCTAGATCGACAATGAATAACCATCATGGTCTAGCCAGGCACAGAGGGGCTTACCTCATGGAGCTCATACAACAGACTGAGTGAAACAGCTCCTGACAAACAGCCCACCTCCAGAATGAGAGGACCACCTTGGTTCCAGCCACATGGGGACACTGAGCCACCTACTCCAGCACCTATTCAATCAGTTCCTGAGAGAGAGAAAGAAAAAGAAGTTCAGAAATACACTTAAGGCAGGTGCCAGTGGTTCAGGCCTCTAACCCTAAGTACACAAGAGGCTGAGATATGAGGATCATGGTTCAGAGCCAACTCGGGCAGGAACGACTGTGAGACTCTTATCTCCAAAGAACCACAAGAAAATTGGAAGTGGCCTTGTGACTCAAGAGGTAGAGTGCTAGCCTTGAGCTGAGGAGCTCGGGGACAGCGCCCAGGCCCTGAGTTCAAGCCCCACAAATGAAAAGAACTGGACTTCCTACCACAAGAAGTGTGGTGAATAGCACCCATTGTCCTAGGGAGCCTGCCTCTGCAAGTCAGGCTGAGCTTCCTGTCAGGTGGGAGTCATGGAGGTCACCCAGCTTCTCTGTGCCTCAGTTTCCACATGTGCAAAACTGAACAAAGTGAAGGATCCACTTCCTCATAGGGATAGGGTCATAATGAAAGAGACCCGTGTTTTGTTCATAATCCCAATGACTGTCTCACCATTAACACACACCATTTGAGCTCTTTCCTGGTATCTTTCTGTCATAAGCTCACAGAACTGATGAGAACCGTATCTGAGGGCTGCTCCCTCTGTGCCTGGCCGTGCTCCAGCAAACTCTCTGTATTAATCTCTTGTTTCCTCACAACTGTCCCATGAGGAGACTGAAGTCCAGTGGTGGGGGCCCAACCCAGAGCTTAACCTGTGGTTAAGAATCGGCTGCCATGGACTGAATTTGCGACAATCCATCTAAACCAATGACTGAGTGTAGCATCACATGCCTACCATCTCAACTACAGAGGAAAGTGCCTGGTGGCACACACATGTCACAGATCGGAGGACCGCAATCCAGCATATTAAGTCTCCATCTCAGAAATACCCAAGACAGAAAAGCTTGTCTTGCATGGTAGAAGACTTGATTGGCAAGCCTAAGGCCTTGAGGTCAATCCCTAACATACCTCAGAACCAGAGGCCCACTGTCCAAAACTCATGCCTATAAACCTACCTACTCAGGAGGCTGTGATCTGACTATCACAGCTCAAGATTCAAAATAGGATTGGCCTTGCCCATCAGACATAATAATGACAAGACCCGGAATCTGACCTATGTTGTTGTGCTCCAAACTAGCAGGGCTCATATCCTTACTAAGTGATGGCCATGCCAACACTGGGAAGCCACCCACTGGGGGCCACTCCCAGGTCTTCCCAAGCTCCCCACTGCCAACTACCAGACCCAAGAGTACACAGCTCCAGGTAAAAGTGATCCCTTGTTCTTGGACTTTAAATGTGCTGAGTCCCCTACAAGCGTCTCACCCCAGACTTCAGGTGTGAAACCCATGAACCCCCCCCCAAATATAGCAGGTAGAAGTTACCAAAGCATCCAGCCTCCTTGTTACAACCCACTCCTACACATGAATGCAAACGCACGCGCGCGCGTGCACACCCACACACACACACACACACACAAGTCCAGATCAGTGACAACACTCATCCATGCAGCACCTGTAATTTGCCAACTTATCATTCACCTGAGTACAGTCAGGCTGTACAAGGAGAAAGATGATCTCTCTGTCTCTCTCTGTGTCTATCTCTGTCTCTCTGTCTCTCTCTGTCTCTCTCTGTCTCTGTCTCTCTGTCTCTTTCTGTGTCTCTGTTAGTCTGTCTCTGTCTCTGACTCTGTCTCTGTCTCTCTCTCTCTCTCTCTCTCTCTCTCTCACACACACACACACACACACACATGGAGATTCAGAGCAGTGCCTCTCCTGAGTTTGTTGGAGACCAGATGGACTGGGAGCACCAGCAGAAGCTGGCAGATCTGGAAAATGTGATCAGCCTATGAGAACTGTTGACAGCTGGGGGGGGCGGGGAGGTAGACAGGCCGGGTGTAATGTGTGTGTGTCTGTGGGTGGTCCTCCCAGATATTCACCTTCTGTTCTTACCCCCAGCACCCTCACCGCCCTACTGGGTTTTTCTGGGACCCTCTTCATTTGAAAAGTGTGACCAAGCACAGAAGACAAGGGCTCACACAGCAAGGGGTTTCTATCATCTGCATCCAACACCCCCTCACCCCCACGAAAAGACACCAGAAGGCAGGTGTGGAGGTGCTGTTCCCCTCTGACTAAAGCCACCAGGTTCCCACCAGGGAGAGGAAGAGTACAGATGTGCAGCTGTATGGCTCCCACTGCTACAAGTCAGGGGCTCTGTGGCGCCCACTCCTCACCAAATCCTGCATCTCCCCTTTTCCTAGGACACTGGCCACTAGGGATGGTGGTGAGATCCTCGGGTCAACACCCACCTCCACCCTGGGATGCATTTGGGCCAGAATGTGGGACACCAGGGAGGTGCGGGTCTGGGTCAGGAGGGGGGAAAAGGGGAATATTGGGTCGCGGGGAGGGCCTGCATGGCAGCCACTCACATGTGCTGCAGGGAGAAGCTGTTGGCAGTTGCTCTGGCAAGCAGTGACGGCAGAGGCGTGGTGGGCACTCAGGCCCGGAGCAGAATACAGGGTGGCCAGGACCAGATTAGAGCTGCAAGCCAGCCGGTGGTGCACTATTGCACAATTGCCTGAGGACTACAAGAGACAACACAGGTCTGAGCAGGCAGCACAAGGTTTGAAATGCTGCACTGCGAGGAACGGTGGTAGAGGGCTGGGACACAGGCGGGCATGTGGTGGGGCTCAGCAAGGACTCTTCTCCTAGGCCTCAAGTCTCTTGCTCACCACTCAGTCACCTCTACCGTCCTCAAGTGCTGGTAGTGGTGTCAACCAACAGAGGGAATCCAGGTGCTATAAGGCAGAATGGAATGTGAGTGTGGCCACCATTCTTGTATCCCATTGGACAGAAAGAACCATGAAAGAATGGGGGTCTGGATCCTGTTTTCCAGGCAGAATGGATGGAGTCAAGATGACAGCAGTGCCTTTCCCAGGAAACTCTGTCCAATCCAGTTGGAGACAAGAGGGAGACCTGCATTAGCGGGATGGCTGCACAGATTGTTCTGTATGTGTCTGTTTGTTCCCACTCTTGGACCTTCAACTGAGGATCTAGGCACAGTCCGTGAGCTGCTTTTGCTCAAGGCTACCCCTCTACCACTGGAGCCACACAGCTCTATTTCTGGTTTTGTTGGCACAATTGGACAGGCGTCTCAACAACTTTCCTGCGTAGGGTGACTTTGACCATGATCCTCCCATAACAGCCTTGTAAGTATGAAGGAGGTCTGCTGAGAGCCACTGGTGCCTGCCTAATCATTGGTCTTGCTGATATTCTCGGACAGATCGGTGACTTCTCTATCCTCCGGTTTAAGTGGTAGGAGCTGGAGCCCACAGTTTGAATCCTGGTTCTGCCACCTCCAAATGGCAGGAGATCCTAAGAAACTGATTCCTATCCATATGATTACCAATGGAATGTGATGTATATCATGATTGAATGGGCAGTTTTTGAATGGTTCTAGGATAAAATTATACACAATTACATTATGGTACACTGATCAATTTTAATGAATACTTTATGAAGCATTTAAAAATTACATTCATTAAATGGAGACATAATGAAATACCTAAAAATTGGACGTCACATAGTATAAAGGTGGCATTTTTTCTGCCAGGAATAGGATGTGAACTCATTGTCTGGGTAACACTATTGGACTGTGTGGGAAGGGAAGCTTGCCTCCTTGAAGTCAAGAAATTCAAGTCTGTTCCTTAGGCCTGAAATTAATCCCCACCACTAGAAAGCATCCTATTTGTGTACATTTTAAATATGTGATTTATGTTTACACACATATGTTGACTTCATAGTGTATTCAGTGTAATTATTCATTTTATTTTTTATTCATGTATTGACTATTCATTTTATTGACTATTATGAAATATAGAACATTGATTACATAGGATATAGGTCTGCATAATAATTTCACTTCATACCTGACACCCAGGACTTTCACATAAAAGGAAAACGTGTCACCATTAGCTTCTTACTCCATGATTCATTTTTTAGAAGTGCTGGCATCTGAACTCACAGCCCCTGAGGCCCAGTTCATGAATGGGTGAGTGTCAGCATGCCATTCTGTGGAAAATTGAGCTGACAGGCAGTTCCCAGGACCTGAGATCGAGCCCCAGTGGTTGACAAAATAAGAATAGATTGACACGCAGATGGTAGTACACAAATAAATAAATATATTTATAGCGTACCAGAGATGTCTATCCAATATTCAGTTAGATAGACTACATTCCTACCAATTCTTGGGTATTTATTATGCCTTCATGTAATTAATGTTATTGTTTTCATCTTAACAAACTATTAAGTAAAACAATCAGGAAGCTGAAATTATTGCATTCCTGTAAGCAATAGTATTTTTTTAATATTCCATAAACATTAAATAAAATCAGTTTCCTGAAATCATGCTGTGTAATTTTGTAGGAGCATCATTCAAAATCAACTCATTCAACCATAATATTGATATCATTCCACTGTTATTTCCTATGCCATTGGTTGATGTCAGGAGAGGGATTCAAAATCAGGGCCTACATTGCCACGTGGGTCTATGACTTCCCAAATAGTCTGCCAACCTTTAGCAATGCAAGGTGAAGTACCTTTCCAACAGTGTCATTCAGACCCAGGAGGGTCATCGTGCAAAGGAAGAAAAGGTAAAAAAGCCATCTCACTGCATTTTTTCTATGAATTTTTTTCCCAAACAAGGCCTGGGGATCTAGGATCACAGAATCAGCTGTGGGTCCAGTGGCTGCACCCTAGCATTGGGTGATCAAAGCTGAGGCAGAGTTGCCATGACCTGAGTTCAAGCCCCTTGTTGAGCCAAAAAAAATATTAAAAGAAATTAGCTCCCTGGCTTGCAATTCATCCCGTTTTTCTGCCAGGCTTTGGATTTATACTCAGGGTCTGGGAAAATGTGCAGCTCTGTGGAAGAAGGGGAAGCTCACCGTACTTGAAGATAAGAAAGTCAGGATTGTACTCTAAGCCTAAATTCAAGCCTCAGCCCTGGAAAAGATACTATTTATATACATTGTAAAAACAGGATTTGTACCTATGGATGTTCAGTCCATACACATTTAGTGTGGTAGTTCCTTCTATTTTTTGTTTTCTTCATTTATTTACTGGTGATTTTACTATGATGGTACCCATTCCGTTTATTACATTGATGACATGCTATCACATGGCATCTAGATTTCTAGACATGTTTTCCAGCATGCCTGACACCCTGGACTCTCAGAGAAAAAAAAATTCACACTCAGCTTCTTACAACATTATCCAATTGTTAGTAGTGCTGGGATCTGAACTCAGGGCTTAGCAGGACAAATTGGCAAATAGTTCAAGGTGAACACACCAGCCTGTGGGCAACTAAGGAGTTAGGCCATTCCCAGGATCTGACATTGATCCCCAGGGTGGGCCATGGTAGTCATAAATTCATTATTTAAACATAGGATCTATATTTACATACATGTGTGGACAGCATCTTGCGTTTGGTGTACTTCTACTTATTTTCTGTCTTATTCATGGAAGTATTGTGTATTTTACTGAGCATGGTGACAGATATAACAGTGCTTACATGGATGACAACCTATTGCCATGGCTATAGGGTTTCCTATGCATTCTCCAGCATAGCTGAGACCCAGGATTTTCACAGGACAGGTGAATCGATGGGCTTCTCACATCAGGATTCATCTTTGGCAGTGTTGTGATTTGAACTCAGAGCCTTGCAGTCCCAATTGGGGAAAGGGTCTAGGTGAGGACACCAGCCTATGAGCCAGGGAGGAGATAATCCGTTCCCAGGACCTGACATCGAGCCCCAATGAGGGCCAGATATTCATAAATTCATAATTTAAACATAGGGTCTATGTTTACATACATGTGTAGACAACATCTTGCATTCAGTGCACTTCCTCTCCTTATTTTGTCTCTAATTCATGGGGGTATTGTGTATTTTACTGAGTATGGTGACAGCTATAACTGAGGTTACATGGAAGACAACCTGTTCCCAAGGTTATAAGTTTGCCTATGCATTCTCCATCCTAGTTGAGACCTGGGACTTTCACAGGAGAGGAGAGGAAAACATGTGCAATGACTGGTTTCTGACGACAGAATGAAACTCTTTTTTTTGAGGGGGGGGGGTCTGGTCATGGGTGCTGAACTCTGAGCCTATGCACTGTCCCTCAGCTCTTCAGCTCAAGACTAGCTCTCTACCACTTGAGCCACAGTGCCACTTCTGCCTTTTTTCTTTTTGTTTATGTGGTGCTGAGGAATCGAACCCAGGGCCTCATGCATGAAAGGCAAGCACTCTACCACTGAGCCACCTTGCCAGCCCAGCTGTCAGGTGGTTCCCAAGTGCTGAGATTGAGCCCCAGGTTTGGCCAAAACAGTGATACATGGATAGGCAGAGGGTGGTATACAAATAAATATATATTGTTATGGAGTTCCAGAGCAATCTATCTATGATTAAATGACATTTACTACGTTCCTACCAAATCTTAGGTATTTATTTTATTGATAATTGAAATAATATTCTTTTCATGCTTAATAGACTATTAATGAAGATCAATCAGCATCCTAGGATTATTGCATCCAATTTTAGACTAGACAAATGCATGAACTACTCTTTCAATCCGTATTCTTATGCATAGGAACGAGTCTCTTGTGATCTCTTGCCATTGGTTGGTGTCAGGACCAGGATTTGAACCCAGGGCCTATGTTGACTTGTTGGCTTATGGCTTCCCTGATAGCCTGCCAGCCATCAGCACTGGCAGGCCAGGTCCACTTTGCAATTGTGTCATTCAGACCCAGAGTGGTCACCGTGCAAAGAAAAAAATTGTAAAACACTAAGCCCTTTACAGCTCCCCACTTTTTGTGCTGTCCCACCTTTTTTTTTCTTCCTGCAAGCCCTCTGGGCCTAAGCCCAGGATTGGCTATGGTTCCCCAAACTGCACCCCAGGCTCGGGAGATCAAAGCTGAAACAGAGTTGCCAGGACCTGAGTTCAAGCCCCGTGGTTGCTTTAATTAATTAATTAACTATTTTTTTTTAAAAAGAAGATTCCCTGATTTGGAATTTCTGGCAGTTTTCTTTCCTAGCCTGGGCTTTGAACTCAGGGTCTTGGTAAATCCAAAGCAATGTGAGGGAAGGTACACAGTTGCCACTACTTGAGTTCAAACCCCATGCCAAACCAAAAATAAATAGTTAAGTCACTGCTCAGCAGGGAAATGTAGTTGTGGAGATGGGAAGTAAGGGGTGGTATGGGGAAAACAAAGGAGGAAGCAACAATGCTCCATAGGAAATGTACTCATTACATTGCTAATGCAACTGTGAGCCCTCTGTACAACATTTTTTAATAAAAAACATACAAAAAATAATGTAGTGCTCAAGAAGCACTTTGGGGGTAAGGGAAGGATGTCTGAATAGCTGTACAAACTTCTACACTGATATTTTTTAATGTTCAGTATGGAACTGAATAAACATAACTGCTTCCATTACAAATATTAAGTCACTGTCTCAGGACTGGGACCAGTATTTTTGCCATTGATGGGATTTGAGTTCACCATCCTGGTAACTCTTTTACACCATTTGTGAAGGGGAAACTCACTGTCTTTGAGGGAAAAAAATTCAAGCTAGAGTTCCCAGGGCCTGAATTAAGGCCCTGCAATGGAAAAAAATATTTGTATTCATATGTAATATATGATATATAGGTTCTTATATATGTTTATTTCATATTATGATTATTATTATTGATTTTGTATTAATTTTATTTTTATTTTATTCATTTTATTGTTTATTGTATTTAGTACTATTACACACATACTATTTATTATGTTTTGTATATCTAATATAAAATTATAGAAAATAATTTAGGACACAGACTTTTTTTATTAATACTTATTAAGTGTTGAAACATGATACATAATTAAATGGAGGCATTTGTCATAGCCATCACATATTTTGAGTCTATCCCCAGTATGAGCTTTATCTTATTTATCTTTGGACAACTTCCTATAGGGATTTCGTTAGATGATTTATATTCAGAAGCCTTTTTTTGAGGATAGGCAAGTGGAGGGATAAAATTGTAAGGTTGGGGCTGGGAATTTGGCTTAGTGGTAGAGAGCATTCTCAGCATGCATGAAACCAGGGTTTGAATCCTCATTGCCACATACTCAGAAAAAGCCAGAAGCTGTGGAGTGGTTCAAGTGGTAGAGTACTAGGCTTGAGAAAAAAGAGCTCACAGACAGTACCCAGCCCTAAGTTCAAGCCCCAGGTCTGGCAAAAGCCATAGGCCAGATTCCGGTGGAACCCTATCTACTCAAGGGGCTGAGATCTGAGGACCACAGTTTGAAGCCAGCCTAGGGAAGGAAAGCCTGTTAGACTCTTAAGTCCAATGAACCACCAAAAGATTCCATGTGGCACTGAGGGTCAAGTGGTAGAATGTTCGCCTTGAGCTGAAGGGCTCAGGGACAGAGCCCAGTTCCAGTTTGAGACATGAAACTGGAAATAGAGTGAGGGATAATCAAAGTACTTTTCCTATTTGCTAATTATGAGAACATTTTCTGGAAAATGAACGTTGATGTACACCAGAATTGGAGTTAGGGCTCAAGGTTCAAGTGTAGCGGATCCATATGCCCAGCCTCTCAGACTCTAGCATTAAAAACTTGTGTCCTACAGGGTTCTGAAAGGTCCATTGTTGAAAGGCTTAATATGCTCCCCAAGCCCTTTGTGATAAGCATTTGACTTGTATTGTCAATGTCATTACAGTTCTGAACCTAGCAGAGAACCAATAGCTCATGAGTGTCACCCTAGCTCAGGAGGCTGAGGTCTGAGGATAACGGTGAAGCCAACCAGGGAAGGAAAGTCTATGACACTCTGATGATCACTTCTCAAAGGTCAGATGTTCAAGAGCTTCCTGTGTTTCCCTTGGTGATGAGAAGCTACTTTAACTGTAAATGTTGTTGGAGTTCTTGAGCTATAGAAGCAGGAAAGAAACATTATTGACCCATCCTGGGTTCAAATGAAGTTCTCAGGATCCAAGCCTTGCCCTGTTAGCAGGATGAACTCCAGTGCAACACTGTATTTGAAGGACAGAAAACAGTTGCAAAAGCCAGGCTAGGTGCAGAGACCTAGCCTGCAGGATTAGGAGGAAGAATTTACACACTCAACAGGGAAGTGAGCGGCAAAACCACTTCATTCATTCCAGGCATAGCCAGCAATGGGGGAGGGGAACCTGAAACATTTGTTAGAGGTACTCCAGGGTCAGGCTTTTCTCAGACTCTTTAAACAATGACTAACTAACGTTCCTTCCTCAGGTGAAGGGAGCCTCAAGCTATCTTTGGTTACCAACAGAGAGCCAGTTTAATTGGAAGAGGAAAGGAACAGAGTAGAAAAACCCTGCTCTCTGATCTTAAGGAGTGGGTTTTTGAATCTCCTCTGTCAGATTTGAAGGCTCTTCTATCTCTGCCAGTCCATTCTCCTTCTTTCATTCTCCACATCATTAATGCAAATTCCCAGTCCAGGAAAAGGCAGGGCCCTTTCTCTTCTGACTCCAAGCACCTGAGTTAGAACCTGGCTCTGCCCTCTTGACTCTGGGGCTCTTGTCTACCTGAGAAGTGGTCTAGAGACACTCTTCCTGCTCTGTGTTTGGGTGAAGTTGATCTTGGTGTCCTGACACACTGCAGAAGGCCTCATGACTGGGAAGTGCTCCTTTCTTTCCTTCTGAGGTCAAAGACCACATTCATCTATCAACTTTGTTTCTTTGTTTTATTGCTTCTTTGTTTCTTCTTTCTATCTTTCGTTCTGTCTTTCTATCTTTATTGCTCTTTTGCTCTTTCTTTCCTTCTTTCTCTCTACCTACCTACCTACCTACCTACCTACCTACCTACCTAGCTATCTCTTAGCCAGTTGTTGGGTTGAACTCAAGGCCTAGGCACTGTCTCTAGCACACTGCTTCTTGAGCCATAGCACCAATTCTGGCTTTGTCTGTGTATGTGTGCCTGAGGAATAGAACCCAGCGTGTCTTGCATATTAGGCAAGCACTCTCTCACTAGTCCACATTCCCAGCCCCTTCATCTTTATAATGGTAGTTTTTACATAAGTATGCTACCATTTTTTGTTCTCAAGTTTAATTTTCTGAATAAGAGTTACTTATATGAAACCTGATGTTCTCTTCCCCTGCCTGATTAGAGACTTTTCCTGCCTTAGCCTCATAATAAAATGTAAATAAAGGCTGCTGAGAGCTTCAGTGTGCATCATATAAGGACACAAGCCTGCAACCTTAGAAGAGAAAAGCTATGGGCCTGAAATGAAGAGAATGATTCAGTATGAGCAACTAGCTTATCTGAAATATAAACCAGTACATAAAAGCAGAAGCATTGCATAGGTCTGTTTGCACTCAGGGAGGTAATATAAATACACACATAAGTAGGTAGGGCACTGATACATAAACTTGGCCTTCTCTTTTTGAAATTATTTGAAGCCATCCCAGGGATTAAACTCGGGGCCTGATGTGTTCCTGAGCTTTTTTGCACAAGGCTGAGGCTGTACCACCACCACAGCTCCACTTCCAGCTATCTGGTCTTTAATTGGACATAAGCAACTCCCAGGATTTCCTGCCTGGTCTGGCTTGCAACTCCTGCTCGGCTTTCTCTCTCAAAGCTGGAGCTCTACCCTCAGGGCCACTGCTCCAATTCTGGTTCTCTGGTGGTTTATTGAAGATAAGAGTCTCACAGACTTTCCTGCTCGGCCAGCATAAATGAAGATCTCCTGAGGAGGCTTCAAGTGTCTTTCCTCAGGGATTCACTGAGGAGCCACTCCACACAAACCCTAAGTATAAATCTTGAGAGGTACTAGGAAACATGAAGATGCTACTAGTGTGTTCTAGATATTAAGGTTGGAGACTCAAAACACTCATAATTATTAGATCATTTTATAGGGAAAAGGAACAATGCAGACAGTATGAGGATTGCTTCAGCTTTCAGTCCTCTCAACCTGAGACAGTAAATTCACAGCAGCTCAATACTAAGTGACAAAACTGGCATGTCCTGTGAATATTTGCTCCCAAATCATGTGACACTCATTTCTCAATTTTGGCCTCAAACCTGTGACTAGATGGTAAGATGAGGAGAGAAAATAAACATTGGGTACTTTACTTATAAATTCGAACCATTGAAATGACCCTGTTAAGAAGTCAGATTGTCAAGAGTAAAAAATGAAGAAGAAAAGATAGAAGGTACCAGTGGCTCCTGACTGTAATCCCAGCTCCTCAGGAGGCTAAGATGTAGAAAATATTAGTTTGAATCCAGCCAATGTAGGAAAGTCCATGGCACAGGTATTTCTAAGAGATCACAGAAAAACCCAGAAGTGAGGCTGTCAAGCTTAATGCTCTACCCTTGAGCAAAAGGAGCTCAGGGACAACGCCTAAGCTCTTAGTTCAACATCACTGTACCTAGTGCACTAGGTACAGTGCACTACCTAGAGCACTGTACCTAGTTTCTCTTGTACAAGGATATCCCTCTCCCACTTGAGCCACAGAGCCACTTCAGGTATTTTCTAGTGATGTGGTCCTAAGAAATCAAGGCCAGGGTTTCATATATGTAAAGCACTCTGCCCCTAAGGCACATTCCCAGCCTCTACTTCAGTTTTGTTAATTTATTTCTGTCTTTTTTATTGTTGTTGTTGTTGTCGGTTGTAAGAGTTGGGCCTGCGTGTTGTCCCTGAGCTCTTCAGCTCAAGTCTTGTGCTCTACTACTTGAACAACAGCTCCACTTCAGGTTTTCTGGTGGTCCATTGGAGCTAAGTATCTCAAGGACTTTCCTGCCCAGGCTAGCTTTGAACCATGATCCTCAGATCTCATCCTCCTGAGTAGCTAGGATGACAGGCATGAGCAACAAGCAGGCAGCTTCCACTTCAGGTGATTAGTGGTGAATTGGAGATAATAGTCTCATTGGACCTTTCATGTCTGGGATAGTTTAGAACCCAGATCCTCAGATCTCAGCTTCCTGAGAAGGCAGGATCATAGACTTCAGCTACAGACCCCTTGACCACGACCGTTGCTACAAGGGGGTCCATGGCTCCACGTTGTGGAGTGCTAGCCATGAGCCCAATCGGTAAGGGTCATCGCCTAAACCCCACGTTCAAGGTTCATGACCGAGAAAAAAACAAAATGAAACTATTATCTGCAGGAGACAACTCATAGTCTTCAGTAATACATAATTTCGTCCCTGCCATGGGGACATATCTGAGCCCTAATATTCTTGTCGGCATAATCATCGCAGTTGTGGGGCTCTTATAAGGACAAGATGTAAAAATACACCTGGTGAAAGACACAACACATGGCACTCTATGCACACAGCATCCTATGAAAGACTCAGCACCCAGCACCCAATGTCGGACTCAGCACACTGCATCCTCTGAAGGACTCAGCACATAGCACCCTGTGCAGGACTCAAAATGGAGCACCCTATGAAGGACTCAGCACATAGCTCTATTCCACAAGCTGTCATTAGAGTTAGGGTGCTTTCATCAGTATCACCATTCTTTGAGGAACATTTCACAAACCACACAATTTCATATCTAATGCTTTAGTGGGGTGTTTTTATTTGTGGAGGGAGGTTACCCCTGCGGGTTGAGCTCAAAGGATGGCGATACTATTCTAATAACATTTACTCAAGGCTAGAGCTCTACCACTTGGACCCAAATTTTGCAGTGTCTCACAGACTTCCTGTCAGGACTGGGTTTTAAAGCCCCCAAGCAGCTAGGATGATAGGCATATGCCACGATGACATGGGTAACCCGTGAAGCTGGGTTACAGCGGTTTACATGTGGGTAAATCGTGTTAGGTGGCAGCTGTCAGCACCAGACTCCTAGCTTGCTCTGTTATGAGGTATTTGAAGTTCTGTTCTTCTATAATTGCAGTTAGAACATCCTATTGTTTTTTGGTGTCAGTCCTGGGGCTTGAGTAAGAGCTTAGACACTCTCCCTAAGCGTTTGTGCTCAAAGCTAGCACTCAATTGATTCAAAGGCAATAGAACTTCTGGGTTTTCTGTTTATGTGGCACTGAGGAATCGAACCCAGGGCTTCATGCTTACTAGGTGCGCACACAAGCACTGAGCTCCAGGAGTGAACGAGATATAAATAGAGATTGTTGTATATAAATAGTATATACACAAAAAGAGATTTCTGCATATTATTACATTATAGATATTACTACCAATTATTAGGTATTAAATTATATCTCCATTTAATGATATGTCCCAGATAACAATTAATAAAGCATTAATTAATAATTACTCAATATCCTATTATTTTATCATATATGTACATATATCCATACATATTTCATATTTCATAGAATGAGGCTGATATATTATTAAATTATAAATATATTGGTAGTAGCATCATGTGCTACTACCAATTATTAGTTATTTAATTATGTCTCCATGTAATATTTGTTTTGTTAATGCTTAATAAAATATTAATTAAACTTAATTCACATCCTATACTTATTGTGTCTAATTTTTATTCTAGAATAATTCAATACTAATTCAATCTGTTTATCATTTATTGTAGTGACAATTCTTCCACCTATGACATTTTTTACCTTTATTACATCCTATTACATAGTATATAGATTTGCACCCAAATTATACATCCAAGCACTTTCACAGAAAAGGAAAATTTATGTGTCATGCTCGAGTTCTCCCTCCACGATTACATTTTTGGCAGTGCTGGGATCTACACTCAAGGGCCTAGAAGGCTCAGTTTATGAATGGGTGACTGCCAGCGCAGCAGCCTCTAGCCAATTCAGCTGCCAGGCAGTGGCCAAGCCCTGAGATGGAGCCCCATATGTTGACTGCAAATTGCGCTAACTGTAGTTACTCATTTTATTTTTTGTTTTATTCATTAACCATTTATTTTATTGACTTCTATAACACATGGAATTTTTACTATATTTATTACATAGATTATACATTTGTCTATGTATGAAACTTCACACCTGACACCC
>NW_012267455.1:471546-519574 GCF_000151885.1 Dipodomys ordii
ATCAAGGGGTCAGTGTAAGCCCAGCAGCCTCAAACAAATTCATTGCCAGGCAGTTCCCAGGACCTTAATTCTAGACTCAGGAGTGGCCAATATATAAATAGATAGGTGTGTATATTGCTACAAATACATATACATCTCTCTATATATGTATATTCCACTATATATATAAATATTTACTTAGACTCTAAATGTTCTTAGAGCTCCTGAGCTATAGAAGAAGGAAAGAAACATCATTGACCTATCCTGGGTTCAAATGAAGTTCTCGGAATCCAAGCCCTAGCCCTGTTAGCAGGATGAACTCCAGTGTAACACTGTATTTGAAGGACAGAAAACAGTTTGAAAAGCCAGGCTAGGTAAGGAGACCAAGGCCTGCAAGATTAGGAGGCAAAATGTACATACTCAACAGGGATGTGAGCTGCAAAACCACTTCATTCATTCCAGGCACAGCCAGCAATGAAGGGAAACCTGAAATATTTGCTAGAGTTAAACCAGGGTCATGCTTTTCTCAGCCTCTTCGTTCCTCAGGTGAAGGGAGCCTCAGGCTATCTTTAGGTTACCAATAGAGAGCCAGTTGAGTGGGGGAGAGGGGAGGAAAAGAGTAGAAAATCCCTGATCATTGGTCTTAGGGAGTAGTTTTTTGACTCTCCTTCTGTCAGATATGAAGGCCCTTCTTCTACCTCTGCCAGTCTTTTCTCCTTCCTTCATTCTCCACATCATTAATGCAAATCCCCAGTTCAAGAAGAGGCACGGTTATTAATCTTCTGTCTCCAAGCAGCTGAATTAGAGCCTGGCTCTGCCCTCTTGTCTCTGGGGCCTTTGGCTACCTGAAAAGTGGGAAAAAGATAGTTTTCCTCCTCTGTGGTTGTGTGGAGGCGATGCTGGTGCCCTGCCATATTGCAGAAGGCCTCATTACTGGGAATTGTTCCCTTTTTTCCTGCTGATGTCCAAGACCAGATACATCTACCATTTTTCTGTATGTATGTATGTATGTATGTATGTATGTATGTATGTATGTATCTATCTATCTATCTATCTATCTATCTATCTATCTGTGTATCTATGTATGTATGTATGTATGTATGTATCTATCTATCTATCTATCTACCTAATCTATGTATCTATGTATCTATCTATGTATCTATCTATGTATCTATTTACCTATCTATGTATCTATATAACTATCTATTGATCTATCTATCTATCTATCTATCTATCTATCTATCTATCTATCTATCTATCTATCTATCTATCTATCTGCCTATCTACCTACCTACCTGCCTACCTACCAACCTACCTACCAACCTACCTACCAACCTACCTACCTACCATCTTAGCTGTCTCTTTGACAATTCTTGGGCTGAACTCAAGGCCTGAGCATTGTCTCTAACACTCTACTACTTGAGCCACAGGACCAATTCTGGCTTCTATCTGTGTATGTGCTACTGAGATATCGAACTCAGAGCTTCTTGCATGCTAGGCAAACACTCTCTCACTAATCCACATTCCCTGTCCCCTCATCCTTTCTCTTAAAGGTAGTTTTACATAAGTATGCTAGCATTTTATGTCCCCAAGTGTATTTTTTGAACACAGGTTATTCCTAAGAACCCTGATCTTCTCTTCTCCTGCCTGATTTGTGATGGTTCCTGCATTGGCCTCATAATAAAATGTAAATAAAGGCTGCTGAGAGCTTTAGTGTGCATTATATAAGGACACAGCCCTGGAATCTGGAAAGGGAAAAAACGATGTGGCTGAAATGAACAGAATGATGCAGTATGCTCAATGAGCATATCTGAAAAATAAATCAGTAAATAAAATCAGAAGCATTGCATACAGCCTGTTTGCCCTCAGGGAGGTAATATACACCTGTAAGTAGGATATTAATACATAAACTTGGTCTTTGCTTTTTGAAATTTTTTTGGTGGCCATCCCATGACTTAAACTCAGGGTGTGATACCTTCCTCAGCTGTTTTGCTCAAGGCTGAGGCTCTACCACTGCCACAGCTCCACTGCAGGCCTTCAGGTCGTTCACTGAACATAAGTGCCTCACAGGCTTTCCTGCCTGGTCTGGCCTGTATCTCTTATTTGGCCTTCTCTTTCAAAGCTGGACCTCTACCCTCTAGGTCACTGCTCCACTTCTTGTTTTCTGGTGGTTTATTGGAGACAAGTGTCTCACAGATTTTCCTGCTAGGACTGGCTTTCAATCATGATCTCCTGAAGAGACTTCAAGTGGTTTTCCTCAGGGATTCACCCAGGAGCCACTCCACACAAATCTTTCCTCTAAATCTTGAGAGGTACTAGAGAAAAACGGAAACAGGAAGATGTTTCTAGTGTATTCTAGATACTCAAGGTTGGAGACACAAAACACTCATAATTATTAGATCATTTTCTAGGCAAAAGGAGCAATGCAGACAGTATGAGGATCATTCTAGCTTTCAGTCCTCATACCCTGAGACCGTAAATTAACTGCATCTCAATGCTAAGTGACGGAACTGGCATGTCTTGTGGACATTTTCTCATAAATCTTGTGACACTCAATTCTCACTTTTGGTTTCAAACCTGTGACTAGAGGGGATGATGAGTAGAGAAAATCCTTCTCAGAGAACGTAGCTATAAAGACCTTTGGGTAGTTGACTTATAAATCCAAACCATTGGAATAACCCTAATAAGAAGTCAGGTTGTCCAGATTATAAAACGAAGAAGAAAAGAAAGAAGGTGCCTGTGTCTTCTGACTGTAATCCGTTTCTGCAGGAGGCTAAGATGTAGAGAATCTGAGTTCAAATCCAGCCAGCATAAGAAAGTCCATGGCACTGTTATTTCAAAGAGATCACAGAAAAACCCAGAAATGGGCTTTGACTCAAGCTTAATGCACTACCCTTGAGTAAACGGAGCTCAGGGACAGCACACAGGCTCATAGTTCAACCCCAGGACCTGCCCCCTCAAAAAGACCCTGCACCTCCATGTCTTTGTGTATGTATAGATATATTCCTATAAGTGAAGCTCCTGAATAGCTATGATAAATGGAACCAAGGTAGGAAATTTGTATTCAATACAATGAGTTCATAACACAGAGATTGCTTTTATGACATTACATGTTCCAGGGCTCCCCTCACTGCTCCCAGTGTAGCCTGAGGGTTTCTCTGCATCCCAGGCCAGCTGGAAGAAGTCTCTTTCATTGTCTGGACAGGCACACAAAAGGCCTCACTCCTGTAGAGCTGTGTATCAAACAACTCCATCTGGGCCAATTAGTGAGGATGAGTGTGTGTGTGCTCTGAAGGCCAGGAGAAAAAGGCCTCTTTGTACTCCAAGCTATCTCTCTTCCCAGTGCTGTTTTTTCGACAGGAAGCCTTTATTTGTGCCAACTCCCATGGCAGGACAAGTTCTGTGCAACCATCTTGCCTTTGTGAGACTATATTCCAAAGCTCAGATACAGTGCTCAATATAATTCGAAGTCCTTCTGGCAGACAACTAGGGCACTGAACCTAATGAAATGTTCCATTGAGGGAAATGATGGGCCTATGATGCCTTTTCTAGTTTTCTGGAAGCTTTGGAAATCCAAGCACATGTTGGATATCACAAAGCTTCCAGTCATCTAGAGCTGGTGAAGCTCATCTGATTTTGAAACATTTGACCTCTCTTAGTTGGGCCCTGGGTGACTAGGTTTTGGGACTGAACACAGGGTCTGGGTGCTAGAAATGAGTTCAGAACAGAAGTCTAGTGCTTTTCCATTTTGTGTCACAGCTTCACTTCTCCTTTCTCTCTCTCTCTCTCTCTCTCTCTCTCTCTCTCTCTCTCTCTCTGTATGCATATTCTAGTCCTGGAGCTTGAACTCAGGACATGAGCACTGTACCTAGTTTCTCTTCTACAAGGATTGCCCTCTCCTACTTGAACCACAGAGGCACTTCAGGCTTTTTCCTAGTGATGTGGTCCTGAGAAATCAAGGGCAGGGTTTCATATATGCAAAGCAATCTACCCCTAAGGCACATTCCCAGCCCTCTACTTCAGTTGTTAGTGTGTATCTATCTTTTTTTTATTATTGTCAGTTGTAGGAGTGGAAAGCTGGGCCTGGGGGCTGTCTCTGAGCTCTTGAGCTCAAATCTTATTGCTCTACCACTTGAGCCACAGAGCCACTTCTGGTATTCTTGTGGTTCATTGGAGCTTAGAGTCTCAAGGACTTTCCTGCCCAGTCTAGCTTTGAGCCATGATCCTCAGATCTCATCCTTCTTTGTAGCTAGGATGATCGGCATGAGCCACAAGCACCCAGCTATCACTTCAGGTTTCTTAGTGGTGAATTGGAGATAATAATCTCATGGGACCTTTTGTGTCTGAGATAGTTTGGAACCCAGATCCTCAGATCTCCACTTCCTGAGAGGGGCAGGATGACAGACCTCTGCTATAGAACCCTAGGCCGTGACACTCTATTGCAAGAGGTTCCTTGGCTCCACGTGGTGAAGTGCTATCCATGAGCCCAAGAGGTAAGGGTCAGTGCTTAGGCCCTGAGTTCAAGGTTCACAACTGAGAAAAACCAAACAAAACAAAACAATTGTCTGCAGGAGACAACTCACTAGTCTTCAGTAATACATAATTTTGTTCCCTCCCATGGGGATATATCTGAGTGTCAATATTCTTGTATGCATAATCATCTCAGTTGTGGAGTTCTTACAAGGACAAGATGAAAGAATGCACCCTTTGATGGACAAAACATATAACACTCTTTTTATATTCTGTCGTGAGGCTTGAATACTTGGCCTGAGCTCTGTCCCTCAGCTCTTCAGCTCAAGGCTAGTGTTCTACCATTTGAGCTACAGCACCACTTCCGGTTTTCTTGTGGTTTATTGGAGATAAGGTTTTCACCGACTTTCCTGCCTGGGCTGGCTTTGAACTGCGATCCTCAGATCTCAGCCTCCTGAGTAGCTAGGATGACATGCATGAGCCACGGGTGCCTGGCTCCACATAACCCTCTTTACACGGTTCAGCGCACAGCATCTTGTGAAAGACTGAGCACCCAGCACCCAATGCAGGATTCAACACACAGAACTCAGTGAAGGACTCAGCACATAACATCCTGTGCAGGATTCAGCACACAGCACCCCGTGAGGGACTCAGAACCCCAGGAAGGACTCATCACATAGCTGTATCCCACAATCTCATTAGTATTAGGGTGCTTTCATCAGTATCACCATTCTTTCAGAAACACATCACAAACTGCACAAAGTTCACATCTAATAATTTAGAGGTGTGTTATTTGGGGGGGAGTCACCCACAGGGATTGCACTATCCTAAGATCTTCTGCTCAAGGCTAGAGCTCTACCATTTTGAGCCTCAGCTCAGAGTTTCATAGACATCCTGCCAAGGCTGGGTTTTAAACCCACCAATGTCAGGTCTCAGCCCTCAAGTATCTTGGATGACAGGGGTGAGCAAGCCAGCAGCATCTGGTTCCATAGGGCTTGGTTGCTGTGGTATACATCTGGCTATTCAGATTAGATTGCAGCTGTCAGCACCAGACACCCAGCTTGCTCTGTGATGAAGTATTTGAAGTCATATTCTAATAGAGTTGCAGTCACAACATTCAATCTGTTTTGGTGCCCGTCCTGGATCTTGAGTAAGGCTCTAGACACAGTCCCTAAGATTTTATGCTCAAAGCTAGGGCTCGACAGCTTGAGCGACAGCACAACTTCAGGATTTTTATGTGCATGTGGTAGTGAGGAATCGAATCCAGGGCTTTGTATGTGCTAGCCATAACTATAGCACTGAGCCACAGGAGTGACGTGAATAAACAGATAAATGTGTAGATTGGCATATATATGTGTCTACATATATATGTAGATGTATAAATATATGTATAAAACAAGAGAAAGATGACTGTATATTATGAAATTACATAAATTATATTATTGCCAATTATTGAAAAAATATTCCTTCCATTTTTATGTATCATGGTTGAATACATAATAAAGTATTAATTGAAAATTAGTCAATGTAGTGTAATTGTTGTGCATAATTTTATAGTATACTCATACACTAACTACTAATTTAATTCTTAATTTTATAGCATTTGTATGGATGTATATTGGAATGCGTTTCTTAGAATCTCCTGCCAATCATTAGTGGCAGTCCCAGGATTTGACTTCCAGGCTTAAGTTGAGGTTTCGGCTATGGCTACCATAATAGCCAGCCAAACATCAGCATGTAAGGTCATGTACACTTTCTGGGCCTTGTCATTTAGACCCAGGATGGTCACAATGCAAAGCGAAAAAATGTAAAACCACCTTCTTGAACTTCTCCGTTTTATCCTTCTCCTTTTTATTTTTAGTTTTTGCTAACCCTGAGATTTGAACTTGGGTCCTAGGATCCCAAGCTTAGCTGTGGCAGAGATGCCAAGACCTGAGTTCAAGCCGCATGTTTGGCCATAAAACATAATAAAATAAAGCCCTGGCTTGGAATTTTTTTGCAATTTTTTGGAATTTTCCTGGCTGGCATAGGATTTGAAATCAGGGTCTGGGTAACTCTGTGGCTTTGTGGGTGAAGGGGAAGCTCTCAGTCCTTGAAGACAAGAAATTCAGACCAGTTCCCAGGGCCTGAATTGAAGCCCCAGCACTAGAAAAAATAATATTCATATATGATCACTGTTTACATACATGGGTTTAGTAAGTATGACATTTATTACCCTTATTTATTTATTATTATTACACATATAACATTTCATTTATTACATCCTATCACACAAGATATATTTGCATATGGATTATACAACATACTGAGACCCAGGATTTTTTTTCAGGAAAAAAATGTGTCAAAAGTGGTTTCTTACTCCATGAATAAATTTTTGGCGATGCTGGGATTTCAACTCACGGCCTACAATGGCCAATCCATAAATGGGGTCACAGTTTAAGCACACCAGCCTCTGGCAAACTGAGCTACCAGGAAGTTCTAAGGACCTGTGATCAAGCCACAGTAGTGCACTATATATATATTGATAGGTGTGTAGAAGGCTGTATATATACATATATATATATATATACACACACATCCACATATATATATATATATATATATATATATATACAGAGAGAGAATGTGAGGATATCATTAAATTATATAAATATAGTTACCAATTATTAGTTATTAAATTATTTCTTCATTTATTGAAAATTAATTTAATAAATTAAATTCATTCAATAAAAATTAGTCAATATCCTTCCATTAGGGGAATCATACCATGGTGCTAGAATGGAAGATATAAATCCAATAATTTTTGTGTGACATTCTAAAATAGAATCATTAATTAACTGCAAAATTAATCATTTTGATAACAATCCATTAGCATTCACATAAATAGGAACTAGTCTGTCAGGATCTCTCTCCATTTGTGGGTGGCAGTCCTGGCATTCGAACTCCAGGGCTAGGTAGTTTACTTCCAATGAAAACCATTGGAATAATACTGTGAAGATTTCAGATTGTCACGATGGAAAAAAGAAACAACAAGAAGAAAAGACAGCCAGGTGTCAGTGGTTCCTGCTTGTAATGCTAGCTCCTCAGGAGTTTGAGATGTATAGAATGTCAATCTGAATTCAGCAAAGGCAGGAAAGTCCATGACACTCTTATTTCTAAGAGATCACAGGAAAATATCCCCATGGGTTGGGGCTGTGGCTCAAGGGCAGAGGACTACCCTTGAGCAAGAGGAAATTAGGGATAGGGCCTAGGCTCATATTTCAACATCGGACCTGCCAAAGAAAAAAAAAGAAGGCAATAACTCGATGTCTCTGTGTATGGATGGATGATGTATGGATGTCCCAAAGGATTTACAATATAATGATCAGTGTGACATCACATTGTTATGACGTCAGCTCTTTGTGACATCACAAATATGTAATGACATCATACCACTATGATATCACATTGTCATTGTGACATCATATATACATTATGAATGCCTATTATTTGATTTCATTATATTTCAAATATGGCATGTGGGTTCATATCAAAAACACATTTTGACTTCATAATCATTGTGACATCACAATCCCTTTGTGACGTAACATTTCCATTGTGATATCTCTAAACATCTGTGCCAACGCAAACATGTCCTGTCCTCATTTTTGTGACATGTTGCCACTGTGTTATGTTAGGCTCATTGAGAGCTCAATCTATTGTTGACATATTATTTCAGGTATGACATAAAATATTAGCAATATACTGTGACATCATGAACATTGTGACATCACACTACTAGATTTAATGACCATTGTGTCACATTGTCACATCACAAATCTGTTCTGACATCACATTTGTGCAAACAAATGCTTTGGAATCGTCACAAGCCCATTCTAAATTTATATACTCATTGTGAGTTAATGACAATTGAGGTCTGGAATGCCATTGTCACATCACCAATCTACTGCGACATCACAAAACTATTTTGAACTCATCTCTATTATGGCATCACCAACTAATTGTGAAATAACAACACTATTATGACATTATAATTTGACATCATATTGCAATTGTGATATTACATACTTTCACAAACCTATTATGATCTCATCACATCTTTGAAAATTAATGGCCTTTGAGATATTAAGCTCCTTTGTCTGTGAATTGTATCATTGTGAACTTCTAGCAATTGAAATGTGAAATAAGATGTCACATTACAAAATGGCAATTAAGATCTGACATGCCATTGTGACATCACAAGCCCTTTATGACATCATTATGAGTGTGAAATCTGACTGTTGTTATTACATCATCAGCTCATTGTGACATTACCAAGCTACAGTGACATCATAGATGATATCACATTGCCATTTTGCTGTCATAGACACATTGTGAATGTATATCCTGTGATTTCATTCTTTTTCAAATGTGGCATATCAGTTGATATCAGAAACACATTGTGACCTCATAACCATTGTAACATTACAAACTCTGTATGATGTCATAACCAATGTGACATCACAATGTTGTTATAACATCTTTAGCTTATGACATTATAGTATTTGCCATTATGTCATTGTGACATCATAGTCACATTATGAATGCCTAATCAATGTATTTGAAATGTGGCATGTGGGTTGATATCAGAAACTCATTGTGATGTCCTAACCATTGTCACATCAAAATCCCTTTGTGACATCAATTTGACAATGTGACATCACAATGGCAATGTAATGCTACTAAGGCATCGTGATATCACAATGGTCATGAACTCACAATGAACTCAACCAACATGCCACTTTAAAAATAGAATGAAAAACAAAATAGGCAAGCACAACATGTGTATGACATCAGAATGACAATGTGATGTTACAATGCTATGATGTCATTGTAGTTTTACATGTCAAAATGAGCTGATGGTGTCATAATGGCAACATAATGTCACAATTATGATGAAGTCAGAAAGGATTTGTTATGTATCAATGGTATGTCTGTCAGTTGTCATTACTTCCCCATAAGGATATGGACACAAAAAAGTTCTGTGATGTCACAGAGGCCATGTGTGTTTTCAAAGGTGGTAAGAGGTCCTCATTGGAATGGCACAATGTGATTAATAATGTCACAATGGAAATGAGATGTCCCATTGTGTTTTTTGATGTCACTGTGGTGGTGAGATCACAACGGTTTTGTGATGTCACAGTTTGTTTGTAATATCAGAATGATATATCCAATTTCAATTACTTAGAATTCAATATGAGGACACCAGGAGATAGAAGAAGCTTCATAGTATGAGGTCATATTATGAGAAAACCCAATGGGACAGTGATTTCACAAATACAATGTGATGACTCAACATCTTTTTATAATAATGTTTTGATGTCACAATTGGTGACGCCATACTGATGAGGAGGTTGTAATAGATTGGAGATGTCCCAAGGAGTTCGTGATGTCACAATGGCATATGGGATCTCAATTGTCATTAACTCACAATGAGTTTATGAGTTTGGGAAGGGATTCTGATGTCACTAATGTATATGTAGTCCAAAAGGTTAAGAACTGAAAGGTCTGAGACATCACAAAATGACACAATGGTTATGATGTCCAGCAGTGTGATATAATTATGTTACACTGGATTTTAGATATCTCATGTCATATCTGAAATATGAGGTCAAACACAGATTTTGAACTCACAAGGGCCTAAGATATCACAATAGCATGTCACAAAAGTTATGAGGACAGGAGAGGTATTTGATGTCACAGTGTTAGTGATATGACAAAGGCAATGTGCTGTGACAAAGAGATTTTAATGTCACAAAGGTTATGAGTTCACAGTGGTTTCCTGATATAAACCCACATGGCACATTTGAAATAGAATGAAATCAAAGAATAGGTATTCACAATGGGTCTATGACATCAAAATGACAAAGTGATGTCAATACAACAATGTTTGATAGTATATGAACTCATTACCTTGGTCATGTAACTGTAATCCCTCCATACACTATACTTACAATAAAAAAGACACAGAAGAAAAAAATAGAAAAATGGTATGGTGTCATTGGGGTTTGGTGATATCACAATGAGATGATGGTGTTATGATGATAATGTGATTTCACAGTCATAATTATTGCAGAAAGTATTTGTGATGATACAATACTATGTGTGATCACAATTTTCATGAGTTCTCTATGAGGATATGGCTACACAAAGGTCTGTGATGCCTCAGAGGTTATGTGTTTCTTTAAAGGTGCTAAGAGCTCACAATAGATTTGTGATGTCACAAGGTGATTGTTAAGGCACAACAGCAATGTGATGTCACAATGGGGTTGTGATGTCACAGTAGTGATGAGGTCACAATGAGTTTGTGTTGTCAACATGAGTTTGTAATATCACCATGACATGTCCAATTTTAATTTCTACTAGTTCACAATGAGGATGCAATTTCAAAGGAAGAATCTTAAGCTCCAAAGACCATGAGATTTTAGTAATAAGTTGTGTGATATGCAGCCATTAGGATATTTTAGTCCTTCAGTACGCTTAGAATCTGTTTTCAATCTCATAATAATTCAAGTATGACATATGATATCTATCAGAAGTTGACTAACATCATGACCATTGTGACATCATATTGATAGACATCAAGACCATGGTATCACACTGTGAACTAACAAATCTGTTAGGACTTCATCACATTTGTGCCAACACATGACATTGGAGACAACACAGTCCCTTTGTGAACTCATATCTTCATTGTGAATTAATGACATTTGAGATCCAGCATGCCATTGTGACATTTCCAACCAGTTGTGACACAAACAAGACCACACTAAAGCTACCAGCACGACCATGTTTATTGCAGCATTATTTACCATATCTAAGATATGGAACCAAACCAGATGCCCCTCAGTAGATGAATGGATGAGGAAAATGTATTATGTATACACAATGGAATTCTATGCCTCCCTCAGAAAGAATCACATTGCCATTGCCCCATTTGTTAGGACATAGAAAGACTTGGAAAAAATTATATTAAGTGAAGTAAGCCAGGCCCAAAGAAACATAGGTCCCATGTTTTCCCTTATTTGCAATAACTAGTATATGTCTGAGTCAAGCAGAAACGGTCAGATAAGTTGATGTTAGGGGAATGAACCCTAAGATAAATATTCAATTTTTTGCTTTTTTTCCTTTCATGCTATTTTTTCTATCATATTTACAAGATGATTTCTATGTTGCTTTGTATGTCCCTCCCCCACAGTACAACCCATACTTTCAGTGTATTTGATGTTGGTAGAGTTTGTGGAGGGGAAGGAAAAAAAAAACAAATCGTTTAACTAGGGATACAGGAGAACCCATTGCAACAATAAGATGTACAAGTCGTTTTGTCGAAAAACAAACTTAAAAACTTTGGTGGGGGGTGGGAGGAGGATTGGGTAGGGAGAGGGGAGGAGTATGAGAAGAGTTGGGAAGGGGAAACAGAGAGGAGGCAATAATGCTTGACAGGAAATGTACTCATTATCTTGCCCATGTAATTGCAAATTCTCTGTACGGTATTCTCACAATAAAAAAAAAAAACACAAGACATTACAAACCCCCTCCCAAAAAATTGTGACAGCATAAACCTATTATAGTAGAAACACATTGTGATCTAATAGCCATTGTAGTAGCACAATCCATTTGTAACCCCACATTTCCATAGTGATATCACTAACTCACTGTGAAATACCAATCCTCTCATACCCAATCCAAGTATGAAATGGTGATACCCGAATCCAGTGTGACATTTAGATCATAGTGACATCACACTGATAGATGTTAAGAGCATTTTGTCACATTCTGACAACACACACCCGTTAGGACTTCATCACTTTTGTGACAACGCATGCCTTTGGAGATACCACAATCCCTTCATGAGCTAATATACTCATTGTGAGTTAATGACAATTGAGATTACATGTGTCATTTTGATATCACCAACCCATTTTGACATCACACACCTCTTGTAAACATCACTAGTGTGGCATCACCAATTGTGATATCAAAAACTTATTAAGATATCATATTGCAGCATCATATTGCCATTATTATATCACTGTTCCATTGTGTTTTCTAAGACCTACTATGTCTTCAAAGCATTTTAGAAAATTCATGGCCTTTTATACTTCGTCTTCTTCTGTGAACTCATATCCTCATAGCGAAATAGTAGCAACTGATATTGGACATGTGATTATGAGATGTGACTTCACAAAACTACTTGATTTCATTACCAATTTGACATCCAAACCCATTGAGAACTTTCATTGCCATTTGACATCACTATCACATTTTGACATCCCAAACCTATTAGGACCTCTTAGCCCTTTGAAATAAAAAACATATGGCCTTTGTGGCATCATGTCCCTTTGTGTAACTATACCCTCATTATGAACTTCCAATTGGTATCAGACATGCCATTGTAATATCACGAACCCTTTGTGGCATCACCAGTGTGACATAACATTTTCATTATGACAGTGTCAACTACTTTTGACATCACAAAAGTACAATGACAAGATAGCATTATGAGATCACATTGTCATTGTGATGTTACAGATAGATTGTGAATGCCAATTTTTAATTGTTTTTTTTTTTCCGGTTGTGGGGCTTGAAATCTGGGCTTGGTTGCTGTCCCTGCTCTTCTGTTCTAGGTGAACACTCTATCGCTTGAGCCACAGCACCACTTCTGGTTTTCTAATCGTTTTTATTGGAGATGAGTCTCATGAACTTTCCTGCCTGAGCTGGCTTTGAACTGCGATCCTCAGATCTCAACCTCCTGAGTAGCTAGTATTACAGGTGTGAGCCACCGGTGCAAGGCTATTTCATTCTATTTCAAATTTGACATGTGTGTTGATATCAGAAACATAATGTGACCTCCTAACCATTGTAACATCATAAATCAGCAGTGACATCAAATTGTCATTATGACACCATCAGCTCATTGTGACATCACCAAACGACAATGGCATCATAGCAGTATAAATCACAGTGACATTGTTACATAATAGACGTAACAGTGTAAAGGCCTATTGTATGAATTCATTCTATTTCAGAAACCCATTTTGACAATATAACCATTGTGATATCACAATACATTGTGACATCTCATTGTCATTGTGATATCATTAACCTGCTGTGCCATCACAAACCAGTCCTGTCCTTATAAGTTTTGTGCCATGCTGCCCTCGTTATATATTAGGCCCTTTTTGAGCTCATAATCTGTTTTCAATCTCAAATTTATGGTATGACATGTGATACCAGAAATCCCCTGTGACATCATATTGCCATTTTTCATGAATATTGTGTCACCTTGTGACATCACAACACTGTTACAACAGCATCACATTTGTGACAAGACATGCTTTTGGAGACATTACAGTCCCTTTGTGAACTCATATATTCATTGCCAATTAATGACAATTGAGATCTGCCATGCCACTCTGACATCATGAACCCATTGTGACATCACAAATTTATTGTGCATATCATGAGAATGGCATCAACAACTAATTGTGGTATCAAATTATTATTTTGACATTATATTGTGGGATTGCCGTTGTGACATCATTGTTCCATTGTGTTTTTACAAACCTAGTATGGCTACATCACATCTTAGAAAATTCATAGTCTTTGAGATTTCAAGGTTTTTCTGTGAACTCATGTACTTATGACCCCTAAGGCAAGGAGACAATCCATCCAGTCACATTTAATATAATAAAAAAATTACAATAGAAAGGGGACTGTGATTACCTTATCCTGGACTGGATACCCAGGTCCAAGAGCATCCTTGACAAACAACCTCAGAACTTCAATGGGCAGCCCCACCCTTTTTAATTGGTCTGCAAAGCACCAACCAAAAATTATTATCTCCAAAGCTCCAAACCTCAATTGGCAAGGCTTTTTACTTTTCCATTCCTCCCTCCTTCACTACAGAGCTGTCCTTCCTTCCTGGTCTTTCCATTTATACCTTCCACCACTTCCTTCTTCTCTTCAGGCCTCTCCACTCTCCACTGGCCTGCACTACTCTGCCCCATTGACCACTTGCCAACCTTCTGCTCTCCATCAACTTCCTCTCTTCTCAGGTTTTTCTCTTTGTTCCATCCAGGTAGCACCCATTTTTATTTCCCCTTCCAGTGCTCTGAAAATGCAACCTATATATAGGTTTACCTCTCTGCACTCCAACGGGTCTTCTGCCTAACAGTTTTCAGCCATCACTTCCCAAACTGCCCAATGCTCAATCACTTCTTGACACCTCACCATGTGAGGCTTGACACTTCACCTTTGGCGGCATTCCCCACACTCTCCGGTGGGCCAGGCCAAGAATTTACAATGATTATCAGCTCCCAGAGATAATTCTGGCCCCACTGGTTATTACAGTATCCTCATAGTGAATTAGAAGAAATTGAAATTGTATATGTCATTGTTATATTACGAACTTGATGAGACATCACTAACCCATTGTGATCTAAGCACCATGGTGACATCACAAACTCATTGGGATATCACATTGCCATTGTACCACTATGATCACATTGTGACATCCCAAACCTATTATGACCTCAGAAGCTTTGAAAGAAAGCATGGCCTTTGTGAAATCACAGGCCTTTTTGTACCCATACCCTTATTTTGAGCTAATGACAATTGAGATGAGACATGCCATTTTAACATCGCAAAACCTTTGTGACATCATCACCAGTGTAATATCACATTGTCATTATGACAACATCAGCCCATCATGACATCATAAAACAATGACATCATAGCATTATGATATCACATGGTCATTGTGATGACACAGACACATTGGAATGCTTATTCTGTGATTTCATTCTATTTCAAATGTGGCAGGTGGGTTAATATCAGAAATATATTGTGACCACATAGCCATTATGATATCACAATACCTTGATTACACCATATTGCAATTATGATATCACTAACCAACTGTGACATCACAAACAGTCCTATTCTCATAAATTTTTGACATGCTTCCAGTGTGATCTCTTTGGTCTCTCTGAGTTCATAAATTGTTCAACTCATAATACTTCAGGTATGGCATGTGATATCAGAAATCCACTGTGACATCATGACCACTGTGACATCATACTGCCAGATATCATGACCACTGAGTCACATAGTGACATCACAAACCTGTTAAGACTCATGACACTTGTGCCAACAAATGCCTTTGGATACATCATTAACCCTTCTGAACTTATATATTCATTGTCAATTAGAGATCTGGCATGAGATTTTGACATCACCATCTCATTGGGAAATCACAAACCTATGTGACCTCATCACCTGTATGGCATCACCAACTATTTATGACTTCAAAACAATACTATCACATGTAATGGTAACATCACATTACCAATGGGATTTTCACCATTGCATTTTAACCAACCAATTATTTCCTCATAATATTTTACAAAATTCATGGCCTTTCTAACTACTAGCTCCTTATGTGAACTAGTATCTTCATTGTGATCTAGGAGAATGAAATTGGACATATAATGGTAATATTAAAAATTCATTGTGACACCATTATTCAAGTGTGACCTTATCACCACTGTGACATCACAAACCCATTGTGACATCACATTGCCACAGTGATATCTCGGTCACCTTGTGACATCCCAAATCTGTTGTGACCTCTTAGCACTTTTGAAAAAGCACATGGTACTTGTGACATCACAGTCCCTTTGGGTAACCATATCCTCATTGTGAACAAAGGACATCTGACATCAGACATGCCATTGTAACATTACAAACACTTTGTCACATTATCTCCAGAGTGAGATCACATTGTTGTTACGATACCATCAAATCATTGTGACATCCCAAAATGACAATGATGTCATAGCATTATGACATCACATATTCATTGTTAGGTCAGAGAGACAATGTGATTGCCTATTCTGTGATTTCATTACATCTCTAATGTGGCATATAGGTTGATCTCAGAAACCCATTGTGACCACATCACCATTGTGACATTACACTCCCTTTGTGACCTCATATTAACATTGTGATATTATTAATGCAATGTAATATCACAAACCTCTCTTGTCCTCATAAATTTTGTAACAAGTGTCTACCTTGTCCTGGGCTGGATGGCCACAGCTAAATGTAGCTTCAACCATGAACCTTCAGACCTCCAAAGAGCAGCCCAGCCATTTGTTATCTGGTCTGCAAACAAGCAACCCCCAAAATAATGATCTCCAAAGCTCCACACTTCAAAGGACGAGGTTTTTTTCTTTCTCTTCATCCTCCTTCTCTACAGACCTGTCCTACCTTTCAGGTCTTTTCATTTTTTTCCGTCCACCAGGTTGCTCTACTCTTGACAGACCTGCCCTGCCCTGTCCAGGTGGCCAGTTGCCGTCCTTCACCTCTTGGTCTGCCTCAATTTCCTCTCCTCCCAGGTTTTTATCCTCCTGCAGTCTCTTCACTTCTTTCCTTCCAGGCCTTTTCCCTTTTTCTCTCCCCTTCTGTTGCTCTGAACATGCAGCCATGTATAGGCTGTACCTTCACCCACTGCAGTATGTTTCCTGCATAACAGTTATCAATCATCACTTCCCAAATGTCCGTGCCCAATCACTTCATGGCATCTCACCATGTGGGGCTTGACAACCTATCTCCTTCAGCAACATGTGCTTCCCCCTTCAGCTGCATTCACCCCTCTCTCCGGTGGTCCAGTCCAGGAGGCCATGATGACTATCTGTTCCCATGGATGATAGGGGCACTGCTGGTTATTAAGTGTTTCAGGGTGAACTAGGAGAAATTGAAATTGGACAAATTTGTGATATTACAAACTCATGATATAACTAATCCATTGTGACCTCACCAACACTGTGAGATCACAAACGCATCGTGACCTCACATTGCTGTTTTTGACACCAGGATCACATTGTGACATCCCAAAACTTTTATGACCTCTTATAAACTTTGAAAAAAATACATAGTTTTGTGACATCATAGTCCCTTTTTGTACCCAAATCCCCACCGTGAAATATTGACAATTGAGAATCAGACATGACATTTTAACATCAAAAAGTCTGTGATATCATCACAATTGTGACATCACATTGTAGTTTTGACACCATCTGCTCATGGTGAAATCACAAATCTAAAATAATATGATAGAATTATAACTTCACATTGTCATTGTGACATCATAGACACATTATGAATGCCTTTTCTGTGATTTCATTGTATTTCATTAGCACTTCAAGCTCCTTCTGGGAACTTGTATGCACATTGTGAAATAGCAATTGAAATTGGAAATGTGTTTAAGATATTATAAAATCATCATGACATCAAAAAACTATTGTGAACTCATCACAACTGTGTATCATGAAGCTATCATGGCCCCTAAGTACCTTTGAAAACACACAGGACATTTGTGACATTACAGTCCCTTTGTGTACCCATATCCTCATTGTGAACACATGACAATTGTATTCATATATGCCATTGTAACATCACAAACCTTTGTTACACCATCATCAGAGTGACAAGATATATTCATTATGACACCATTATCTCCTTGCAACATCACCAATTTACAATGACCTCATAGCATTATGACATTTTATTGTCATTGTGATGTCATTGATACATTGTAAATGTCTATTTTATTTCATTCTATTTCAAATGATGTGGCCTGTGGGTTGATATCAGAAAACCATTGTGATCTCATAAATATATCGCATCACAATCACTTTGTTATATCACAGTTCTACGGTGGTATCACTAACACACTGACATCACAAAATTGCCCTGTCCTCATAAGTATTGTGATGTGCTGCAATTGTGATGTCTTAGGCCCTTTATGAGTTCGTAATCTATTTTCAACCTTATAATATTTGTTATGATATGTGATATCAGAAATCCACTGTGACACCATGATCATTGTGACATCATACTGACAGACATCATAAATATTGTGTCACACTGTGACATTACAATCCTCTTAGGACTTCATCACATTTGTGACAACACATGCCTTTGGAGATAGCACAGTCCATTTTGGAACTCATATTCTCTGTGATTTCATGATAAATGAGATCCTTTATGCCATTTGGATATCACCAACCAACTGTGATATCATAGACCTACAGTGACCCCTTACCTGTAGGTCATTATCAATTAATTGTGACATCAAAACCTTTTGTGATGCCACAATCTGACACGATGATCATCATATCTGTCAGTGTGATGTCACAATGGTCATGACATCACAGTGGATTTCTAGTATCTAATGTGATACATGAAATATGAGGTTGAAAACAAATTATGAGGGCAAAAAGGTCTGATATCACAATGTCAGCATGTCACAAATGTTATGAGGAGAGGAGAAGTTTGTGATGTCACATTGTGCTAGTAATATCACAATGGCACTGTGATGGCACAAAGTGATTATGATGTCAAAATGGTTATTTAGGCACAAAAATGCGTTTCTGATAGCAAGTCTCATGCCACATATGAAATACAATGAAATCACAGAATAGGCATTCACAATGTGTCTATGATGTCAAAATGAAAATTGTTGTCATAATACGATTATGTCATTGAGTTTGGTTATGTCACAATGAGATGATGCGCTTATAATGAAAATGTGATGTCACGCTGTTGAGGATGTCACAAACACTTTTTGATGTTATAATGGCATGTCTGCTTTCAATTGTCATTAGTTAACAACAAGGATATGGGCACACAAAGGGACTGATATTGAAAAGGGCATGTGATTTTTCAAAGGAGCTAATAGGTCATAATAGATTTGAGATGTCACAATGGAATCATGATGTCACAATTACAATGTTGTCACCATGGGTTTGTGATGTCATGGTGGTGATGATATCAAAATGTGTTTGTGATGTCACAACGAGTTTGTAATATCACAATCAAATTTCCATTTTCAATTGCTACTAGTTCACAAGGAAGATACTGTAATAATCAGCAGGGCCCTGATAATCTACAGGTTTGGATAATCAGTGTGGCCCCACCTCTTGGCCAGACAGTGAGGCATTCTGTGGGAGGGGCTGGGGCATTAATCATCACGCGCTGAGCTGTGAAGAAGTGATTTGGCTGTGGGCAGTTTGGGATTTGACAGTTGAAAACTGTTAGGCAGTTGGAGTAGAGAAGGGGTACAGACTTTATATAGGCTGCTGGTTCAGAGCAATAGAAGGAGAGAGAAAAAGGGAAAAGTCCTGTGAGGAAGGAAATGGTGTGATAGAAGGAGAAAGACCTTGGAGGAGAGGAAGTTGAGGGAGGGCAGGAGGTAAAAAATGGCAACTGACGACCCAGTCAAAGCACTTCAGGGCTGTGGAGAGTGAAGAGGCTTGAAGAGAAGAAGGAACCGGTAGAAGGGAAAAAGGGAAAGAACTCGAAGGAAGTATAGTTCTGTAGTGGAGAGAAAAAAGGAAGGGTTAACAAAAGGCTTGCCCTTTGATGTTTGGAGTTTTGGATATCATAATTTTGGGGTTTGGTGGTTTGGAGAACATTTATTATATTAAATGGTTCTCCATGGATTCTCTTGAACTATAGAGGTCTTAATTTTTGGAGACCCCCATCGAGATAATCCATTTGGATGGTATCAGGCCTTAGCCTCAGGGAAAAATCCCCATAAGTGAGAGTCAGCCCTCAGGGTTGAGAGTCTACCTCGAGTGTTTGCCTCTGGAGGAGAATCATGGACAAAAGTCATTTAGGGACCTCTAGGGGTGTGTCTGGGTGAGCTTGCCAGCCTGTTTTGGGGATCCCCTCTGGAGGTCATCTGTTGCTTCCTTTGGGGAAGCCATCTGGGAACTCCTTCCGAGGTCATGCAGGGCTTCTTTGGGGAACCATCTGGAACCTCCTTGAGAGGTCATGTAGGCCGTCATTGGGAAGCCATCTGGAATCTCTTCAAGAATACATCTGTAACTTCATTGAGAAGCCATCTGAGACCTACCCTGGGGGTCATCTGGAGCCTTCTCCCGGGGCCATCTTGGACTTTCTCCAGAGGTCAGTTGGGGCTTCCTCAGGAGGTCATCTGAGAACCCTATAAAAGTAGTGATTGGGAAATAAGGGAAAACACGGACATAAGTTTCTTTGGGCCTGGCTTACTTCACTTAATATAATTTTTTCCAAATCTTTGCATTTCCTAACAAATGGGGCAAAGTCATTCTTTTTGATGGAGGCATAGAATTCCATTGTGTATATATACCACATTTTCTTGATCCATTCATATACTGAGGGGCATCTGGGTTGGGGCTTCCATAAGAGGCAATCTAGGACGACCTCCTGAGGTCATCTGAAGCTTCTTTTTGAGGTCATCTCAAGTTACCTTGATAAGAAATCTATGACTGTCTTCGGACATCATCTGGGACTTTCTTGAGAAGCCCTATAGGACCTTCTCTGGAGGTCAACTGTGGCTTTCACAAGAGGGTTATCTGGAACCTCCTCTGGAGTTCATATGTGGCCTCCTTGAGTGGCCATCTGGTAGCTACTCGTGAGGTAATCTCAGCCTTATTGAGAGGACATCTGAAACCTCCTTTGGAGGTCATCTGACACTTCCTTGGGAAGCCATTTGGAACATCCATGAGAGGTCATCTAGGGCTTCCTAGGGAGGACATATGTGACATCCTCCAGAGGTCATCTGCGACCTCCTTAAGAGGCAATCTGGAATGTACTCTCTGTCATCTGGGACCTCCTATAGAGGTCAACATTGAGAGGTTTGGGGCATGTAGATTAAGTGTCTGTGGCTCTTTTTCTGTGTGTGCATGCTGATAGTTCTATCTGTGTCTTGTACGCACCTCTGTTTACTCCTTTTCTCAGGATGGGAGAACAAGGCCTGAATTTGTCATATCCAAAATATATTCTCCCCCAGGGTTACAGAATCCCTCAGAGGAAGATGCACTGATGTACTCTTTCTCCTATTCTTTGCCATCAGCACCTCTAATGTTACGTTCTCCCATGCCAAAATTGGTTACTTGTACCATCCTGAGGTGGTACAGTGTGGTATGTTTCCCTTATTACACTTGAGACAGGAACATGGAGGAGATGGTGGGCAGGCCCCCCTTTTAATATATGGTCCCTTTACAACTAGTGACCTCTATGACTGGAAACAGCAAAATCCATCCTTTTCAGAAAAAAATAACCAGGACTCATTACCTCATTACAGACAGTAATTTTCACACAGAAGCACAACTGGGATGAGTGTCAGCAAACATTACAGATGCTTTTCACCTGGTAGAAAAGGGAGTGAATCCTGCTTGGTAAATTGAATATGGTCCCTGGACCGGAAAGTAGCTCCACTATTGAACCAGACCATTGGGATCAAGTCTTTCCCCAGACTTACCCAAGCTGAAACTAACAGCAATCAAGGTATGGAGGTGCTTATCAATTATTGCCAGGTTTGGTTAGCAGGGATACCGCAGAGGCTAGAAAGCCAGAAAGGTGAGTGAGATGGGAGAGTTCCCCAGTGAGTACCCTAATGCTTTTCTGAAACTTCTCCCAGAAGCCTATATGACCTATAGGCCTATAGATCTTGAAGCCCTGGAGAATCAAAGAGCCCTAAATATGGCCTTTGTTAGTCAGCCCCATATCTTAGAAGAAAGCTTCAAAAGTAATAAGGTTGTAGGGAAAAGTGTATTTTGAGTTGGAAGTGGTTTTCCAGTGGGTGTTTGATAACACAGGTACCCTGGGGAAAAAAAGAGTAAGAAGGGGGTTTGAGTTTTGGTAGGAGCACCAGAATAGGGATCAAGAAACACTTGGCAAAGACAGTACAATTCATTTGCAAATAGCAGTAGGGAACCTCTAGGACTAGATCAGTGTGCTTATAGCAAGCAAAATGGACATTGTAAAAAGGAATGTCCAGGGGGGAGAAAGATTGAAAAGGACAGGATATGTAATCCCATTAACACCTGGAAAATGTGTTTGTATCTCTGGAGAAACATGCAAAGGAGCTTGTGGCTCAGAATTCCAAATGTATTCAATTTAAAAACAGCCCTATAAACTTAAGAAGAAATGTGGCAAAGAAAAAATTCACACACTTCTATCTCAAAACACAGGTTATAAAATACTGAATCTCCAAACAAAACCCACTAAGAGGTTAAAAGCAAATAGAAGAGCACACTGGAGAAACCAGAGCATTATTGATGTGAAGAAAAGTTTTGAAGATATAAATTACGAACTTGTGAGAGTAAAAAATGAGAAGAAAATCCTCAAAAGGAACCTAGAAAACAGTCAGAATCAAATGAAATTCAAGTACATTAGCCTGGGTGAGCATGAGGCAAGTTAGGAGACCACAGGTCAGAGGCCAACAGAAGCACAAGACAGCAATGTTACCATCCTTGCTAACCACAATTGAGGCCAAGAAGAGATCCTGATGCTTCATTAAGAAATAGTGGGCATAATAAAAGAGCTGGACCTGATATAAGAATGTATTAGGTTGACGTACATGTTGATTATAAGCTTTGAAGAGTGTCACCAGATATTCAAAACAACAGAGAAAGAAGATAAGAGTAGTTATAGAGAAAGACGAGGAAGTGCTATGTCATAGTAGATGAGGCCAAGAAAAGTGAACAGGAAATATCAGGCTCAAGAGATTGTTACTCTTCAGTGAGAGTTAAAGGACCACATAGTCTGATAAAGAATGCCGGGGAAAGGAAAAGAGCATTAGGAAGAAAAACAGAAGAGCTAAACAAGCAGTTGAAAGATCTGTCACAAAAATACACTGAAGTGGAAAACTAGAAAGAGAAACTACTAGAGTAAAAGGCCAAAAAGACTACTGAGATCTTCACCATAAATGTAATGCAGAAACATCATGTCCCAATGGAACAGGTGGAGGTGGGAAAAACTACCTCTCAATAGCACCTTTGTGAACTTAAGTGAGGAGCTGAAGAGCAAGCAAAGGGGTTGTGAGAAGGAACAGCAGTTGGCCAGTCAAAGGAACTCTCATGTGACCCTGACAAAACACTTGCAGGTTAAGGAGCACATTGAGAAGGAGAGTGGGATCATGAAAGGAAGTTTGAGAGAAAAGGAGCAGAATAAAATGGAAGAAGTCTCCCAGGTTCAGAGTACTATTCAGGAGTTAAAGAAACTAGAGACCCTAAGATAAAGAGAAACATCTGAGCTGATTAGGTAGCTTGGGAGACAACTCTAAAACCAGCGGGGTCTCTAGAGCTACTAGTTGTTAAGATTATAGGAAGAAGCAAAAACAGTGGTAATAAGTGTACAAATTTTGAAACTAAACTTGGGAAAAATGTATACAGGCTTTCTGTCAGTTTACATGTAGATATTTGCACCAAGGTAAATTGTCCGAGGCCACTGCCTAAGACTGCTCTGAAAACCAGTGGGGCCTCAGCCTGACAATCCTTTGTAATGTGTGTAGGTAATTTCCAACAGGTAAAAGCTGAAAAGCTGGAACATATGGAAAGAATTCATATATGAGGAACATCAGACGGTGAATTTGTGCAAGTGGACTTCACAGAGGTTAAGCCTGGAAAATATGGGTATTGGTATCTATTATAATAGTGGACACTTTTTCAGGCTGAGCTGAGGCATGTAATAATTCCTTGATTTGACTTACCCTTAGCTGTGGGGTCCAAAGTTGGCCCTGCATTTATGGCTCAAGTTCTCAATGATTAACTAATGCCCTAGGAATAAATTGGATGTTACAATCCATATATTGACCTCAGAGTTCAAGGCACTAGAAAGAATGAATATGACCTTAAAGGAAACTTTAACTAAATTAAATACAGAGACTGGCCATGGCTACGTAAGTCTCCTTCACTTTGCTTTTCTTTGAGCAAGATGTAGCCCTTATGTAAAAGATTTTAATCCCTTTGAAATACCTTAGGCTAGACCACCCCCTTTGTTCCCTAATCTTGTGAAGGTTCTATTAACAGAAATGTCTAACTACAAACTGCTGGCTTTACAACATATTCTTTTATATACCTATCATTTGGTAACCAAGGCCCACTTGCCGCCTAAGAAAAATGTCACCTGAAAAGAAGGGCAAAGATGGCAATGGAACAGCAGGGAAACACCACAGCTCTCTCCAACCAAATACAGTGTTTGGCTTTCAATGCTCTGTTTCACCAAGTGACACCCCCCACCCAAAAAAGCAATTGCTCAGAGAGATATAGGAAGTGAAAAAAGAAAAGGGAAAAACCTACACAGACAGTAAAGTGGAAAGATCCTTCCCCCACCCCTTGTTGGTGATGGGGCTCTGTGCTGAGCAGCTTAAGTTGTGGGGATTCGTGCCAGGCTGATTAAGTATCCTGGCTCTGGACCCTCCGAAGACCACACATTGGCAAGCATCCCAAGGCTCCCAGAAGACTCCCAAGGTACGGTGCCAACCCAGAGAATACAAACAGAAATCTCTAATGCAGAGCCGGCATGAAGACTTCCCTTACTGGCCCTGGCACAGCGCCTCTGCCTGGTTGGTGCAAGCAGCCCAATCCAGTCAGGAACAGCAGCAGCTGTCAGCAGTGGTGAATGGCCCTAGACTCACACTGCGTTACCTCTGTCCTGCTGGTGTAAACAGCCTAGCCTAACCTGGAGCAGCAGCAGCAGCTGGCAGTGGCAGCAAATCACCAAGACTCCGGGCACAATGCCTCTTGGCACTAGCCCACAGGAACAACCCAGCCAGCACAGGGCGGCAGCGTTAGCTAGGGCGGGGACAGCTGCAGTGAACAACTCCAAACCCGTGGTGGTTTGTGCCTCTCCATACTGGCCCACATAAGCGGCCTAGCCAAGCCAGAGGCAGCAGCAGTGTCTAACACCTGACTAGTGGTGGAGTGCCTGACTTGCATTTGTGGCCCATCTGATCCTGGCCACTGGCAGCAGCTCAGGCAGTGGCATCAGCTGTGGCAGCAGCAGCGGCATCGACAGCAGTGGTGAACAATTACAGACGTGTTGTGGGGTGCGACGTCTCTCCATACTGACTTGCATAAGCAGCCCAGCCCAGCCCATGCTGGCAAAGGTGGTGAACAACCCCAGACTTGAGGCAGGGTGTGGTGCTGAGTTACCCCAGAAAATCCTCATGAACATTCCTGCATGGGATGGCTTTAAAACTGAATACACAGATGTGAGCCTCCTGAGTAGCTAGAATTACAGGGATTCACACCAGCAGGGTCTTATTCTTGCAAACTCCCTTTTTCTCAAATAGATCATTTGTTAGTTCATAAAAGGAATTTAAGCAAATACAAGAGGATCGACAAAATACCCTGTATTCTATCTGACCATACTGGAATCAAACTAGTTCTCTCAATAACAAGGCATAAAGTAGAAAAAACTTAAACATATGGAAATTAAACAACAATCTGTTGAACAATACATGGGTTACAGAAGAAATTAAAGAAAAAATTAAAAAGTTCCTACAATTCAATGAAAATAAAAATACATCACGAAGAAACCTACGGGACCCAGCAAAAGGAGTCCTGAGGGGCAAATTTATTGCGCTGAGCACGCATATCAAGATCAATAGAAAGTCTACGGATTGGGAGAAGATCTTCACTAGGCATACAACGGACAAGGGTCTCATATCTAAAATATACTTGAAACTCAAAAAATTAAATCCCCCAATAACAAATCCTCAAAGAAACAACTGCCCAATTAATAATTGGGCTAAAGACTTAAACAGAAACTTCTCTGAAGAGGAAAGATGGATGGCCAATAGACACATGAAGAAATGCTCAACTTCCCTAGCCATAAAAGAAATGCCAATCAAAACAACATTTAGATACCACCTCACCCCAGTTACAATGGCTAAAATCAAGAACTCTAATAACAACAGATGCTGGAAGGGATGTGGACAGAAGGGAACCTTACTGAATTGTTGGTGGGAGTGTAAACTTGTTCAACCAGTTTGGAAAGTGGTATGGAGGTTCCTCAAAAGACTCCACATAGAGCTCCCCTATGACCCAGCAATCCACTTTTGGGTGTTTAGCCAAATGATCACAAACAAGACCACACTAAAGGTACCAGCAGGACTATGCTTATTGCAGCATTATTTACTATAGCTAAGATGTGGAACCAACCCAAATGCCCCTCAGTAAATGAATGGATCGAGAAAATGTGGTATATATACACAATGGAATTCTATGCCTCCGTCAGAAAGAATGACATTGCCATTGCCCCATTTGTTAGGAAATGGAATGATTTGGAAAATTTTATATTAAGTGAAGTAAGCCAAGCCCAAAGAAACATAGGTCCATGGTTTCCCTTTTTTGCAATATCTAGTATATGTCTGAGTCAAGCAGAAAAGGTCAGATATGGTGATGTTAGGGAAATGAACCCTAAGATATGTATTCAAATGTTTTTTTTCTTTCATGCGATTGTTTCTAACACATTTATAAGATTATTTCTTTGTTGCTTTGTATGTCCCTTCCCCACAGTATAATCCCTGCTTTCACTGTATTTGATGTCGGTATAATTTGTGGATGGGAAAGGGAAAAACAAATATTTTAAATAGGGATACAGGTGAACCCATTGCAACAATGAGATGGACAAGTCGTTATGTCGAAAACTAACTTTACAACTTTGGTGGGGGGAGAGGGAAAGGAGAGGATTGGGTGGGGGTACAGGGGGAGGATGGAAAGGGATGGGAAGGGGAAACAAAGGAGGAGGCTACAATGCTTGATAAGGAATGTACTCATCATCTTGCCCATGTAATTGTAACCCCTCTGTACAGTATTTTCATAATAAAAAAATAGACTAAAAAATAAAAAAAAAGAAAACAGACCAAGTAAACAATGTTATGATGCAACTAAAACTGCTAGAGAAACAAGAAAAAAATTGAACTAAGTGAAATAAGAGCTGAAATTAATGAGATACAAAGAAAATTATAAGTAAAATTAATAAAACAAAAAGCTGTTTAAAAATATCTCAATAAAGCTGACAGACCACTGGCAAGAGTAATGAACAAAAGAGAGGAGACCCAAATCAATAATATCAGAAATACCACAAGAAAAATTACAACAAACATCAAAGACATCCAATCATAAAGAAATAATTTCAGACTCTAATCACAAAGGAAGGAAAACCTAGCAGAGATGGATGAATTTCTATCGAAATACAAATTGCTATCTCCTCCCTTTCCATTTCAGATAGGCTTCTCCACCATGTATGGTGGGGGCAACACTCCGGTAAATAAACTTCTTTTCCTGCCTGAATAGCTTGTGGTGTTCTCTTCATCCACTAACTAATGAAATCTACCTATTTAATATACCTTACATATGATGCCGTGAATCAGATGGGGTTTTTGAGTTGGAAATGTTAGAATTTGCCAACCACCCCTCTTCTGCGAACCAAACTGCCTGGGACACCACGTGAGACTTTTCACCAATACCCTTGCTGGCCTTCATATCCACGTCCACACCACTTCTCTACTCTGGTGAGTGCAACTACTCTCTATGGCTCTCTGTTGCTCAATCTCTGTTCAGATGTGGTGTCATGCCACATGCTCCTATGGCCTTTAGCCAAACGGCTGGTAACCTCCGATGCTGAGGATGCTTGCTTTGGGTGCTTGGCCATTTCTCTCTATAGGGCTCTGGGGTAAGTCAGAATGCTGCTTCTGCCTGGTCAGCTCTCCTTCATTCACCAGACTGACTCTCCTACACATTCAATGGGGTGCTGTGAGTCATTCTCGAGCTGTGATTTAGACAATTTTTGCCTCTGCAATGGTACATGGTCAGAAGTCTGTTTACTTTCAGGCTCTCTCTGCTCTCTGCTATTCCTGTTCAACTATCTATATATCTCCCTTTCTTTTCTAAAACTTTTTTGGATTGTGCCCTGAAGAATGTGACATGGCCTGGGTCCCAGGGAGCACCTCTAACTTCCCTCTCAAAGGCTAGCCAAGCTAGGCTTGATTTTTCTTCAGACTTTCTTTGCATTTTTTTCAGAAATTTGCCATCTTGAGTTCACCATCTTGGCCACATGATGTTAAGGGTTTGGCCCCATCCAACCCTTACCCTTCCACCAAGCTTATTACTCATCCATCCATCTATTCTAATGTGCCTTGCTAACAAGTTGCTCTTTTCACAGACCCTGTTAGCTGAGGCCCAACCATCTGATGTGCTTTGTTAGCAAAGATGTTTATACATTGTTGTCAAATATTTTAGGTTTTGAGTTTTACCTTTTTTGTTTTGTGTTGTGTAGTTTAGTACTAAGTACGTGATTCTAAAATATTGGGTATATCTGTGCTAAGATTCTCACATTTAATGAGTTTTGTCATTGCAGAATATTTGATCAATTCTTGATAAGGACCAGGTAAGCTCTACTTATTCTATTTGATTTCCTTGTTGCTTTAATTGGAAATAACAAAGGGCTTTTGTGGCAAAGATTGCAGTTCAAAATAGCCCAAGCTGAAAAATCCCTCAGACTCCATCTCCCAACTAACCTACAAAAAGCCAGGTTGGAAGCATGGCTTGAGCCTCTTATTTCTAACCAGCAAACACTGCAAGTGGTACTATAACTCAAAGTGGTAGAGTGCTAGCCTTGAGCAGAAGTACTCAGGGACAGTGGCCAGGCCTTGAGTTCAAACCTCCTTGAATACCAACTGGGACAAACCATCTCAGCAATGAGCATGTAGACTCAGCCAGTCTGGGGAACAAGGGAACATGGAGAGGAATAAGGAGATGCTATCACATTATCCACTTTGTGCCTGTCCTTTCAAAATTAACCAGAGCCAGAAGGTCAATCGAAGTAAGAAGACTGCCCATCCATACCTGGCTACCTTTCAACTGGATAAGAATCTATATTCTTGCCTTTGTCACTTGACTAGGGACATTTCTACCAACATTTTCAGCCTCAAGTCCTTCCTCTTGCCATTTATTTGCTCTCTAGTGTTTTTTCAGTCTCTGAATGCCTCATGAGACTTCTCCAGACTTCATCCAAGAGACTTGCCTCCTCCAGATTGCATCTAAGGAATCAATGCCCAAGTGACAACTGTTGCCTGCTGCCTTCTCCCAGAGGGGAACACATCTCAGCGTTTTACCCCTACTGTCAATGGCCCTTGCAAACAGGAAGTAGCCAGAGAGAATCTTCACCCTTTTTCTTAATTATTAAAAGGTTGAAATATAAAGTCTGAACAGGGGCTAAGTTTCCTCTTGGCTAAGTTTCCGCCCAGTAACTGGCAGACCTGGAAGCCATCAACTTCCCTTCCTGCTAGGTAACATGCTGAGCCACCTCTGGTCACATGCCTCCCATCTGACCTTAGGAGGGCCACGGACCCTTAGGTCACATCCAAATCCAGTGTGGCCACACCGGGGGACTCAGCACCATTAAATTATAAGACCAAGGGATCTTTGTGCCCAGGAACTGTTTTATCCCTCGGGCCTGGTTGGTGGCATAAAGATCTTGGGAGGACCTGGGGATTGGGCTGCAGGGGGTGGCTCCCCAAGGGGACAGCGAGCATGGCCAGCACTTAGTAAGGGTATGAGCCTTGTTAGTATGGAGCATATTGGTATGGGTCAGACTCTGGGTCTTCTCATCATGACATCTGATGGGCAAGGCCAACCCTATTTTAAATCTTGCCCTCTGATCTTCAGATCTCAGCCTCCTGAGTAGATTGGATTATAGGCATGAGCCTTTGGCACTGAGCCTCTGATTCTTTTTGGTATATTAGTGTTTGAACTCAAAGCCTTAGGCTTGCCAATCAGGTCTTCTACCATCGGAGCCAAGCCTTTCTCTCTTGGGCATTTCCAAGAGAGAGACTCAATATAAGATCAGGTGGGGCTGGATCACGGTGCTCCTGTGACAGGCGTGCACCACCACCTGGTCCTCTGTAGCTGGGGTCCTAGACATGTAGCACCATGCTCAGTCATCGGTTTATATGGATTTCCCAAACTTTTAGTCCAAGGCAGCCAATTCTTGACCACAGTTAAAGCTCTGGGTTGGGTCTGGAACCATCGGACCTGAGCCTCCTCACAGGACAGTTGTGAGGAAACAAGGGATCAATGCAGGGGGATTTCTGGGCCAGGACAGAGGGAGCTGTCGTCAGATAAAGTTCTTGGCAATTCTGTGAGCATATGACAGGAAGATACCAAGAAATGATTCAGATGGGGCCAGTTATTAACATGCTACAGGTATGGGATTATGAAACAAAACATGGCTCTGTTTCATCCTTACCCTTTCCCCATGAGGAGGGGATCCTTCACTGTTCAGTTTGCAGCTGGGGAAAATGAGGCATGGAGAAGGTGGGTGAACTAATCATGACCCTCAGCTGACAGGAAACTCAGCCTGTCTTCTCAGCCATGCTCCCTAGGACAATGAGTGCTCTGCAGTCCACTATCTTGTGGTGGGAAATCAACATATTGTCAGTCATGGGGCTTGAAATCTGGGCTTTGGCTCTGTCCCCGAGCTCCTCAGATCAAGGCTAGCACTCTACCACTTGAGCCACAGCACCACTTCCGGTTTTCTGGTGGTTCTTTGGAGATAAGAGTCTCATAGACATTCCTGCCTGGGCTGGCTATGAACCATGATCCTCATATCTCCGCCTCCTGTGTAGTTACCATTATAGTCCTGTGCCACTGTCACCCCGGCTTAAGTGTAATTCTCACACTCTCTCTCTCTCTCTCTCTCTCACTCTCTCTCTGTCAGGAACTTGTTGAATGTGTGCTGGGGGAGGTGGCCCAGTATCCCCATGTGGCTGGGACCCAAGGTGGCCCTCTCATTCCGGAGGTAGGCTGTGAGTCTGGAGCTTTCTTGCTCAGCCTGTTGAACTCGCTCCCTGAGGTAAGCCCGTCTGTGCCCAGGCTAGACCATGATGGTTATTCATTGTCAGTCCATCTGGTGAGTCCTTTCTCACAACCCTCTGCTAACAAAGGAACGTGAATGAGGAGGTGTTGCATTGTCCAACCGCACAGCCTGACCCCAGGCCTGTGATCCTCACCCCCACCTATCTGACCAGACCCTGATTATAAGAAAATGAATTCGCTCTTTCTACTTTGCTTTTTTGGGGTGTGTCATTTCGGGGAGGGGAGGTGGTGTGCAGAGGAAAGACCCCAGACTTAACACCTCCTGGGGGACATTTGTTCTTGTGACAGAGCCAAGTCATTGCTGTGGACAAGGTGGAAGCCGCCATCAGACTGACCCAGAACAATGCTCAAGGTAGGGAGGCTGTTGAAGTATCAAAACCACCCATGTTTGCTTCCCACTCACAGCAAGGGGGGTACAGTGCAGGTGGCCCGGTTCTAGGGGATTGTAAATGGATGGTGGCAGTCAGGTGCCAGTATCTCTAGCCCATCATCCTGGCTATTGGGGAGGTTGAAGTCTCATGGTTGTGACTCAGAGCCAGCCCAGGCAGGAGAGTCTGTGAGATTCTTATCTCCCATAAACCACTCCCCCACCACAAAAAGTGCCAGATGTGTTCTGTGGCTAAAGTAGTAGAGCCTCAACCTTGAGGAAAAGAAGGTCAGGGATGAAACCGATGCCCTGAATCCAAGCCCTGGGACTCACAAAAGTAAAATAAATAAATAGTGGGCACCTGTTATCTTACTACCAAAAAGGATGGATACATTCTTTTCTCTGGTACTTGTAGCCAAAGGTAAGGGGCTTCACTTGATGTTTCTCTAAACCTCTTCTCTCTATTATCTCTCTTGGCTTCAGTTGCAGGATAGAATTCAGATCATCGCACTTGATGTGACCTTATGTACCCTCCCCTCCCCGCCTTCTGTGGGGTGGTGATCCTGGATGTACTCACCACTGGGAGAATGAAGCACTGGAGAGATGGGGGTAGGTATCCCTGAAACTCATACTCTCGCACACACATACTCCCGTAAGCCAACTCAGACTAGCCTTTTCCAAAGACATTTTATCTCCTTGGATTAACTGACCTAGGAGAGGAACTTTATCCCCTGTAAATGACTATTTTAGGTAGGGCTTGCTAGTTGACATGAGATAAACAGAAGCTCAAAGGAAAGGCTCTGATGCCTGTCACTTCTGGTTCAGTCTCACTCCTGACATCCTGGCTACTCGGGAGGCAAAGTTCTAAGGATCAAAGATATATTGAAGCCATCAGTAAGCTGGAAATTCAGTGAACTTTATTCTGCATAGAACCATCAAAAAATTAGGGGTTGAGCTGTGGCTCAAGTGGTAAGACACCAGCCTTGAGCATGAAAACCCAGAGAGACAGCTCCCAGATCCTCAGTTCAAGCCCACACAAAGAAATGGCCCAATTTGTTTCCCCCAGATTGCCTGGGCCTCGTGTGCACTCTCATGGAGTGTGATATAGCACCGGTCCCTGGGTCCTTCTAGACAATTCCAGATGCCCACAATACAAAGGTACACACTTTAGATTCTAGGGCCAGGGAACTGGGGGGTGAGAGACTGGTATGGCAAGTACCTCAATGTTCTGGGGCATTAGCCTTGACCTGGCTATGGCCCCTTGTGTAATTTTACTTCTTTGCCCACTGCTGGCCACACACCAGCCACTTGTGATTTGAAAGTGGCTGGAGCAGAAGTGAGATCTAGGATGACCAAAATCTGTATCTATGACCTGATTGTGGTGGGGTTGTCTTTTTAAAAAAATCTTAGAGCTTGAACTCAGAGCTTGGCACTGTCCCTGAGATTCCTTTGCTCAAATCTAACACTTTAACACTTGAACCATAGCTCATTTTTCATCTTTTTTAGTAGTTTAGTAGACATAAGTGTCTCACAAACTTTCCTGCCTGGGCTGTCTTCAAGTTGCCATCCTAAGATCTCAGCCTATTGAGTAGCTAGGATTGCTGGTATGAGCCACTGGCATCTGCTAAAGATGTGTGTGTGTCTCTGTGTGTGTTTGTATGTGTGTACCGGGGCTTGAATTCAGAGACTAGGTGGTATCCTTTAGCTTGCTTGCACATGGTTGGTGCTGTACCACTTGAAATACAGTAGCTCTGCTTCCCATCTTTTGGTGATTCTTTGAAGATAAGAGTCTGCCCAAGCTAGCTTTGAATCTTGATTGATCCTCAGGTCTAAACTTTGAGTAGCTAGGATTATAGGCATGAGCTATTGGCATCCAGCTGCAAGGATATCTTTTCATACTCTCCTCTGTTCTAACAGCTGTCTACTTGCCCTGGCAAGTATCTGTGACCTCCACATAAGCTCCCACCAGGCCCTGATTTTGTGGAGAACATAAAGCTCAAACCTGATCCCATTTCTTTATCGTCAGGGAAGGAGATTATATTTCTTCTGAAGCCTTGGGTTGGAGGGGTAGCTATAGATGGGTGCTCTGCTGGGAGAGAAGTAGTCTGTGTTAGCCAAGAAGGAAAGTGTGACCAGATGCTAATAGTTCGTGCTCTCATATTCCTAGCTCCTCAGGAAGCTGAGATCTGAGGATTGCCATTTAGAGGCAGCCCAGCTAGAAAAGTCTGTGAGACTCTCTTCTCCAAATAACCACAAGAAGGCTGGCACAAAAACTGTGGCTCAAGTGGTAGAGTACTAGACTGAATTGAAAAAGTGAGGGACAGAGACCAGGCCCTGAGTTCAAGTCCTAGTTCCAAGATGCGTAAGCGCACATGTGTAAGCGCACATGCACGCACACACACACACACACACACACACACACACACACACACACACACAGAGGAAGGTGGTAATGATGAGCTGAGCTGAACTAGAACTGGGGGCAGTCCTGAGGCATAGTCAGAGTAAACTCTCAAGGCAGATCAAGTGGTTTCTCCCTAAGTCCTTCTTGGGCTGAGGGGTCTGGACCATGCCAGTATGTTCCATGGAACCTGCCCCTCCATCCATGCACGGGGCCACAGGACCAAGGGAAGGGCACTAGGGATGCTGCTTTGTAATCAGCCCAGGATTTCTGACCTTCATCTGCCCCTGCCTCTTCCCTCTATCACTGGTGAGGAAAGCAGGGCTCTGAGACCTTTGACTCCTGGGATAGTAACTGCTACAAGCAGCAGCCAGCTGGCTGTGGATTCTTGAGCCTAGAAGCCTTTCATGAACTCAACTCAACACCTGCCCAAGGTGTGCCTGACAAATTCATGCTTTTCTGATACCTGCATGTGCGGGTGGTACCTGGTATGACATCTTGCATCTCCTGCCCCTCCTGGCCCAAAACCGTGGTCTGAGACATCGAATTACTACTGCTCAGATCCACATTGCACCCATGACAGATGCCATTCTGATGATCTCCATGCCCCAAGGTTTGACCCTTCTCTGATACTGTGGCTGCTCTGTAGGCAATGGCCTCCAAAGAGGCTGCTCTCAAGACTTATAAGACATCTAGACATTGGGAGACCCTCAGGGGCCCACCAGAAAATTCCCTGCCTAGAGCCACAGAGTGAGGTCCAAGCAGTCCAGGTGTTGGTCATGGGACTTGAACTCTGGGCCTGGGTGCTGTCCCCCCAGCACTTCAGTTTATGACATGAGCTACAGAGCCAGGTTTTCTGGAGGTTCCTTGGAGATCAGTGTCCCCAGGACTTTACTGTCCGGGCTGGCTTTGAACCACAATCTTCACATCTCAGCCTTCTGAGGAGCTAGGATGGAGCCACCGGTGCCTGGCTAATCTCACCTTTTACCACAGTGGACTAGAAGCTCCTGAAAGCTTTTCTTTATTTTTTTTTCTGTGCCAGTATTTGATCCTGAACTCAAGGTCTGGACTCTGGTCTCTTAACTTCTTATCTCAAGGTTAGCACTCAACCACTTGAGCCACAGCTCCATTTCTGGCTTTTGGTATTTTATCACTAACTTTCCTCACCTAACCTGCCTTGACCCATGATCTCTATCTCAGTCTCCTGAGGAGCTAGTATTACAGGAAGGAGCCCCTGGCTCCTGGGTTTCTTTTCTTCTTGTTGTTCTTTTTTGTATTCATAACAATCTGAAATCTTCACCGTGTCATTCCAATGGTTTGAATTAAAAATAAACTACCCAGTCCTGGAGTGCGAATGCCAGGACTGACACCCACAAATGGAAGGAGATCCTGAAAAACTCAATCCTATTTATGTTAATGCTAATGGAATGTTATAAAAGTAGTAATTAAATTTGCAGTGAATCCATTTTATTTTAGACTGCCACAGAATAATTTTTGGATTTATATCTTCCATTCTAGCACCATGGTATGATTCCCCTAATGGAAGGATATTGACTAATTTTAAATTAATGATTCTATAAGTATTCAAACATGATACTTCATTAAACGAAGGCATAATTTAATAACTAATAATTGGTAATATATGTATATCATTTAATATCCTCACATTCCCTTTCTCTCCATATGTACATATATATATATATATATATATATATATATATATATATCTGTATATGTATATATCCATCTATCTATCTATCTATCACAGGTCCTCAGAACTTCCTGGTACCTCACTTTGCCGGAGACTGGTGTTCTAAGACTGTGACCCCATTTATGGATTGGCTATTGCAGGCTATTAGTTGAAATCCCAGCATTGCCAAAAATTTATTTATGTAATAAGAAGTCACTTTTGACACATTTTTTTTCCTTCTCTGTAAAAATCCTGGGTCTCAGTATGAAGCATAATCCATATGCAAATATATCCTATGTGATATGATGTAATAAAAGCAATGTAATTTGTAATAATACTAAATAAATAAGGGTAATATACGTCATATGCAGTAAACCCTTGGATGTAAATACATAGCATGTATTAACATTACTTTTTCCAGTGTTGGGGTTTCAATTCAGGCCCTGGGAAATAGTTTAAATTTCTTGTCTTCAAGGACAGTGAGCCTTTCCCCTTCACCCAAATTGCCATAGAGTTATCCAGACCCTGAGTTCAAAAAGAAGGCCTGACAGAACAATGGTGCAAGTTCCAAACCATGGCCTTATTATTATTATTAGTATTAGCCAAGCACAAGGCTTGCTCATTTCTTGGCATCTCTGCCATAACCGACCCTTGGATCCTAGGACCCGAGTTCAAATCTTGGTGCCGGCAAAAAAAAATAAAAATGAAAAGCATAAAATTGGCAAGTTCAAGAAAATGTTTTTTTTTTTTTTACTTTGTATTGTGATTATCCTGGGTTTAAATGACAAAGCCCAGAAAGTGTACATGACTTTGCATTGCTGATGTTTGGTGGGCTATTAAGGAAGCCATAGTTGAAACTGGCAACTTAGGTCCCGGGATTGTCATTAATGAATGGTGGAGATTCTAAGAAACCCTTTCCCATATATAGCCATATAAAAGGAATGTTATAAAAGTAACAATTAAAATAGTAGTTAGTGTACGATTATATTAAAAATTATACACAACAATTATACTACATTGATGAATTTTCAATTAATACTTTATTATGTATTCAATCATGATACTTAAAAAAGAAAGGAATAATTTAATTGCCAATAATTGGTAGCAATATCGTATATGCAATTTCATAGTATACAGACGTCTGTCTATTGTGTTATGCATCTAGCCCTATCGCCCTATCGCCCTATCTATCTATCTATCTATCTATCTATCTATCTATCTATCTATCTATCTATCTATCTATCTATCTATCTATCTGTCTGTCTCTCTGTCTGTCTGTCTGTCTGTCAGTCCATCCGTCCGTCTGTCTGTCCATCCGTCCGTCCGTCCATCCGTCCGTCTGTCCATCCGTCCGTCCATCTGTCCGTCTGTCCATCCATCCGTCCATCCGTCCGTTCGTCCGTCTGTCCGTCCATCTCTCTCTCTCTCTCTCTCTCTCTCTATCTATCTATCTCTCTGTCTGTCTGTCTGTCTATCTATCTACAAATCTACACATTTATCTGTTTATACACTTGTCACTACTGGGGCTCAGTGGTAGAGTGCTCGCCTAGTACGAACAAGCCCAGGGTTAAATTCCTCACTACCGTGTGCACAGAAAAATCCAGAAGTCTTGATGTTGCTCAATCGACCGAGCACTACCTTTGAGCATAAAAGTTTAGAGACTGTGTCTAGACTCTTACTCAAGACCCAGGAATGGCACCAAATAAAGATAGACTATTTTTACTGCAACAATATAATGATAGCACTGCAAATACCTCATCTTAGAGCAAGCGGGAGTCTGTTGCTGACAGCTGCCATCTAACCTGACTTAGCCAGAGGTAAATAGCTCCACAGAACCAGATGCCGCTGGCTCACTAACCCCTGTCATCCAAGTTACGTGGGGACTGAGATCTGACCCTGATGGGTTTAAAATCCAGCCTTGGCAGGAAAACAGCAAAACTCTGAGCTGTGGCTCAAAGTGGTAGAGCTCTAGCCTTGAGCAAAAGATCTTAGGACAGTACCCCCAAACTTTCAATGCAATCCCTGTGGCTGACTCCACCTCCTCCAAAAAAACCCCACCTTTCAAAATCATTAGATGCGAACTTTGTATGTTTTGTGATGTGATTCTGAAAGAATGGTGATGCTGATGAAAGCACTCTAATTCTAATGACAGTGTGTGGGATACAGATATTTGATGAGTCCTTTATGATGTGTTGTGTGCTGAGTCTTTACAGGGTGCATTTTTTCATCTGGTTCTAATAAGAGTTCCACAAGTAAGATGATTGTGCAGATGAGAAACTTGAGGCTCAGATATATCCCCATATTAAGGCCAAAATTATGTATGTACCTAACTCTAGTGAGTTGTCTCCTACAGACAATTGTTTGGGTTTATTTTTCTCGGTCGTGAACTTTGAACTCAGGGCCTAGCCCTTAAACCTTCCCAGTTGGGCTCATGGCTAGCTCCCTACCAGGTGGACCCAAGAACCCCCTTGCAACAGAGTGTTACAGTCTAGGTATCTGTAGCTTAGGTCTGTCATCCTGCCTACTCAGAAAGCTGAGACCTGACGATCTGGGTTCCAAAATATCCCAGACACAAAATGTCCTAAGAGACTACTATCTCCTATTCACGACTTAAAAACATGAAGTGGAAGCTGGGCTCCGGCAACTCACACCTGTCTTCCTAGCTACTCAGGAGCCTGAGAGCTGATGATCACAGCCCAAAGCCAGGCTGGGCAGGAAATTCCTTGAAAGGCTTCCCTCCAGTGAACTACCTAAAACCTGCAGGGGTGCTGTAGCTCAAGTGATAGAGCACTTAGCTTTAGCTGAAGAGCTCCAGGACAGCACCCAGGCCTAAACATCAATTCCTCCAACTTCCAAGAAAAGAAAGAAAGAAACCTGAAGTGGAGTGCTGGGAATGTGTCTGAGGGGTAGAGTGCTTTGCATGTATGAATCCCTGGGTTTGATTCCTTAGTACCACATTACCATGAAAAAGTCTGAAGTGGCTGTGTGGCTTAAGTGGTAGAGTGCTATCCTTGTATCAGAGAAACTCAGGTACAGTGTTCAGGTCTTGATTTTAAGTTCCAGGACAAGTGTATGCACACACACACACACACACACACACACACACACACAGATACCAGAAGTGAAGCTGTGAAACCAACTGTTAAAGCACTGAGCTCCTGTTCTGAGCTCATGGTGAGCACCCAGACTCCATGTTCAACCCTGAAACCTAGCCACCCAGGGCGTAACTAGGAGAGGTCAAAGGTTTCAAAACCTGATGATTTTCACCAGCCCTAAATAACAGGAAGCATTGTTATATTACACATGTGCTTAGATTTAACAAGCTTCCAGAAACCTAGGAATACACCATTGCCAATGCTGAATCATTTTATTAGGTTCAGCTCCCTTGCTGTCTGCCAGAAGACCCTTGAATGAATTATGGCAGGTTATTTCAACACTGCAACATAGTCTAACAAAAAGACAGGATGAGTGCAGGAAACTTGGCCTGCCATGGGAGGTGGCAAAAATGAAGGCTTCCTGTCAAAACAGCACTGGGGAGAAGAGATAGCTTGCTGTACAAAGAAGCCTTTTTCTCCTGGCCTTTAGAGCCCGCCCACACTCCTCCTCACTAATTAGCCTCCATGGAGTTGCTTGTTACACAACTGTACAAGAGTGAGGCCTTTTGTCTGCCTGTTCCAACAATGAGACAGACTTCCTTCAGCAGTCCCTGGTGCCGAGAAAACCTCAGGCTACAATGGGAACAGTGAGGGGAGCTCCGGAATATGCACTGTCTTGAATGTACTGTCTCTGCTATGAAATCATTCTATTCAAAGCAAATTTCCTAGCTGGTTGCCTTTCCTCTTAGGGAGTCTGGACCTTCACCGATAAAAATACATCCATACATACATGGGGAGACATGGAGTCACTTGATTTTTTTGTTTGTTTGTTTTTAGGCAGGTCCGGGGGTGTATTATGATCCTAAGCACTGTGACTGAGCTCCTTTTGCTCAAGGGTAGAGCTCTGCCCTTGAGCCACAGCTCCACTCATGGCGATTTTTTATTCCTTTGATCACTTCGAATAAGAGTTCTGTGGACTTCTTGTCCTGGCTGAATTCAAACTGGCATTCCCTATTTCACAGACTCCTGAAGAGCTAGGATTACAGGCAGGAAGAAATGACACCTGGCTTTCTTTTCCTCTTGTTCTTTTTTTCATTGTGACAAACTGAAATCTTCATAATGTCATCCTAATGGTTTGCATTTTGAAGTAAACTACCCAGGCCTGGAGTTTGATTGCCAGGCCTGTCACCTACAAATGGAGGGAGATCTTGAGAAAATATTTCCTATTCATGTGAATGCCACATGAAAAATATTTGATTATGTCTTCCATTCTAGCTCCTTTGTATGATTCTCCCAATTAAAAAATACTGACTACTTTTACATTAGTGCTACTTCATTAAATGGAGGCATAATTTAAGAATAATTCATAAAATATATAATTTAATATCCTCACATTTTCTGTCTCATATTTATTGCAAAATACACATCTATCTGTCTATCTATCTATCTATCTATCTACCTCTCACTCTCTCTCTGTCTATCTATCTATATCCAGATCTTTACCTATATCTATATCAATCAGCCATTACTATGGCTTGTTCCACAGAACTGGCTGGCAGCTCAGTTTGCCAAAGGCTTTTGTAGTACAACTGACCCCTTCATGAATTGGGCGTTGTGGGCTGTGAATTCAAATGTCAGCATTGCCGGAAGTTTTTACGTGGAGTCAGAAGCCAATTTTGACATGTTTTTCCTTCTCTGTGAAAATCCTGGGTCTCAGTATGATCTATAACCCTTATGCAAATACATTCATGTGATAAGATGTAATAAATGAAATAAATATTATATATGTAATAATACTAAATAAAATAAAAAATAAGGGTAATAAATGTCATATGGAATAAACCTATGTATGTAAATAGATCTCATATACGGATATTTGTTTTCAGTGCTGGGGCTTGAATTCAGGCTCTGGAAACTGGTCTGAAATTCTTGTCTTCAATGACAGTGAGCTTACTCTCCCCAACAGTGCCACAGAGTTACCCAGACCTTGAGTTCAAATCCCAGGCCTGCTAGAAAAACGGTGCAAATTCCAAGCCAGAGCCTTGACTTTTTGGCCAGGACTGGGGCTTGAACTGAGCTCGTGACAACTCTGCCTCAGCTTCATCATCCTAGGCTGTGTTGAATTCTTTGGACCCACAGCCCATCCTGAGATCCTAGGACCAGAGTTCAAATCTTGGGACTGGCAAAAAAGGAGAAGTGCTGGGAAGGAAGCTCAGTAATAAAGTGCTTGCCTTGCATGCATAAGGCCCTGGGTTCAATTCCTCAGCACCACATAAGCAGAAAAAAGCCAAAAGTAGCACTATGACTTAAGTGGTAGAGTGACAGCCTTGAGCTGAAAAGTTGAGGTACAACACTATAGCCAGAGTTCTGGCCCCAAACTGAAATACAAAAAGAAAAAAAAACAGAGGGAGGGGGAAGGAGAAGTACAAAACTGGGAAGTTCCAGAAGGTGGTTTTAGATAGTTTTTTTTCTTGAATTGTGTCCATCTTGGGTCTAAATGACAGGGCCCAGAAAGTGTACATGACCTTGCACTGCTGAAGTTTGGTGGTATATCAGGGAAGCCATAGCCCAAACCAGCAACCTAGTCCTTGGGTGCAAATCCCAGGACTGCCACCAATGAATGGAGGGAGATCCTAAGAAACGCATTCCAATATACATCCATACGAATGGAATGTTGTAAAGTAATAATTACATTAGTAGTTAGTGTATGATTATATTATAAAATTATACACAATAATTATAGTACATTGACTAATTTTCAATTAATACTTTGTTATGTATTTAACCACAATATGTAAATAAATGAAGGAATAACTTATCAATAATTAGTAGTAATATAGTGTATATAATTAGATAATATATAGACATCTCTGTCTTGTTTTATACATATATATATATATATATATATATATAAAACAATCTACATATCTATTAGTACATTTGTCATTCCTGGGCTCAGTGGTCGAGGGTTTGCCTCATATGTATGAAGCCATAGGTTTAATTCTACACTATCACATGCACAGAAAAATCTGGAAGTCTCATGGCTGCTTGTTTTAAAACAAATACACATTAAAACCTTTAAAAATCAAATGGCAATTTATTCTTAATGCAAGAATTACAACACAATTCACCAAACAACAGAGCACCCTAATTCATGCAAGAAACACTATTTTCTTTCAAATCCCAATAGGGCCAAGGACTTGAATTGCTGGGGACGTTAACACACCACTTTCCCCACTAGATAGATAAACTCAGAAAAACTCAACAGAGAAAACACAGATCTAAACAGCTGCATAGATCAACTAGACTTAACAGACATCTACTGAACATTCCACCCAGCAGCATCAGATTATACGTTTTGCTCAGCAGCACAAGGAATATTTTCCAAAATAGACCACATTTTAGGCCACAGAGCAAACTGGTCCAAATTCAGAAACATTGAAGTTATACCTTGCATTATCTCACACCACAGGGGAATAAAATTAGAACTTAACACCAAAAGACACCAAAGAAAATCCTGTAACACATGGAGGCTGAACAACACATTGCTGAATCACGAGTGGGTCATGGGAGAGATCAGAAAAGAAATTCAAATGTTCATGCTATTCAACAAAAATGAACACACAAATTACCAGCTCCTCTGTGACACAGCAAAGGCAATACTCAGGGGCAAGTTTATAGCTCTGAGTTCCTACATCAACAAATTGGAGAGATCGGAAACCAACAATTTAATGAGCCATCTGAGCCTCCTTGAAAAAGAGGAGCAAGATAAACCCCAATCCAGTAGATGGAAAGAAAAAATTAAAATTAAATCAGAATTAAATGAATTAGAATACAAAAAATATAGAAAGAATCAACAAACCAAAGAGTTGTTTCTTCAAAAAAATTAATAAAATTGACACACCCTTAGTAAATCTTATCAGCAAAAGAAGAGAACACATCCAAATAAATAAGTGCAGAGATGAGAATGGAAACATCACCACAGAAACAACAAAGATACAGAACATCATAAAGGAATACTTCACAAAATTTTATGCTAATAAGTTTGAACACTTAGCAGAAATGGAACTTTTCTTAGCAAATACTGACATGCCAAAACTAAACCAAGATGAAACCATTTTAACAGGCCCATATCAAGCATTGAAATAGAAACAGCACTAAGAGAACTTCCATCTAAGAAAAGCCCAGGACCAGATGGTTTTACAGTGGAATTCTACAAGTCCTTCAAAACAGAGCCCACACCAGTATTTCTCCAACTCTTCAATAAAATCGAAAGATTTCACTACCGAACTCATTCTATGAAGCTATGATAACCCTCATCCCAAAACCAGGCAGGGACTCATCATAGAAAGAGGACTATAGACCCATATCTTTGATGAATATTGATGCAAAACTTCTCAACAAAATTTTGACCATTCGACTTCCACAATTCATCCAAAAAAATCATACAACACGGTGAAACAGTTTTCATTTCAGGGATGCAAAGCTGGTTCAGTATCCACAAATCAATTAATTCATCACATCAACAGGAGCAAGGATAAGAAACATATGGTTATTTCAATAGGTGCAAAAAAAGCATTTGACAAAATCCAACATCCATTCATGATGAAGGTTTTGGAAAAATTAGGAATCCATGGAACATTCCTCAATACAATAAAGGCTGTATTTCACAAACCTACAGCCACCATTATACTTAATGGTGAAAAACAAAAGCCATTTCCTCTTAACTCAGGAATGAGACAAGGATGTCCACTCTCTCCACTTCTCTTCAATTTAGTATTAGAATGCCTAGCTACAGCAATAAGTCAAGATGAAAACATAAAGGGGATCCAAATAGGGAAAGAAGTAAAACTCTCCCTCTTTGCAGATGACATGAATTGTATTTAAAAAATGCCGAGGACTCTACTCCCAAATTACTATAGCTGATTCAAAAGCTTGGCAAACTAGCAGGTTATAATATTAACCCTCAAAAACCAATGGCTTTTCTGTATGCCAACAATGAGAACAGTGTGGCTGAAATTAGGAAAGCAATTCCATTCGTAATAGCCCCACAAAAAATAAAATACCTAGGCATTAACTTAACCAAAGAAGTGAAGGATCTCTATGATGAAAACTTTAAAAAACTTGAAAAAGGAAATCAAAACAAAATGTAGAAGTCGCAAAAACTCCCATGCTCCTGGATAGGAAAGATCAATATCGTGTAAATGGCAATACTTCCCAAGGCTATCTACAAATTCAATGCGACACCTATCAAAATTACAACCTCATTCTTCAAAGAAATAGAAGAGGCAATCCAAAAAGTCATTTGGAACAATAAAAGACCCCGAATAGCAAAAACGCTCCTCAACAGAAAGAACACTGCTGGAGGAATATCAATACCAAATTTCAAACTCTACTATGAAGCCATAGTAATCAAAAGAGCTTGCTACTGGCACAAGAACAGACCTCAGGACCCATGAAATAGCGTTGAAAACCCAGAAATGAACCTACAGACCTATAGCCATCTAATCCTCAATAAGGGAGCTAAAAGAATAGAATTGAAGAAAGACAGCCTCTTCAATAAATGGTGCTGGCAAAATAGGTTAACTACTTGTAGAAAAATAAAGCTAGAACCTTATATATCACCCTGCACCAGAATCAACTCCAAAGGCATCAAAGACCTCGAAGTCAAAGTAGAGACTCTGAAAACATTACAGGATGGAATAGGAGAAACCCTACGTCTCATTGGCTCATGCCAAAATTTTCTGAATAGAGACCCGGAAACACAACAAATCAAAGAAAGGTTGGACAAATGCGATTGGATGAAGTTGCCGAGCTTCTGCATGGCAAAGGACATCGCTAGCAAGATCAATAGTGGAAAGCCCATGGATTGGGAGAAGAACTTCACTAGCCATACACACACAACGGTCTCATATCTAAAATATACTGGAACTCAAAAAATTAAATCCCTCAACAACAAATCCTCAAAGAAACACTGCTCAATAAATAAGTGGGCGAAAGACTTAAAGAGAAACTTCTATGAAGAAGAAAGAAGGATGGCCAATAGACACATGAAGAAATGCTCAACATCCTTAGCCAAAAAAGAAATGCAAATCAAAACAACATTGAGATTCCACCTCACTCCAGTTAGAATGGCAAAAATCAAGAACTCTAACAACAGATGCTAGAGGGGATGTGGACAGAAGGGAACCTTACTTCATTGTTGGTGGGAATGTAAACTTGTTCATTGGGAGCCAAAAGTTAAGACTCTAAAACTTAATAAGCTTAACTATCTCACTGGAACAACCTGAGCCGGACTTTACAGAATCCCACCTTTTTACCACGCCCTAAAGTAAACACCCCGCAGCTACTAACGACCAACTTTTCACCCGGCCCTCAATCTACTAATGACCACCTTTGCACCACGCCCTAAGTCCAAGCATATAAATACCCTTGTGTGAAAAATAAAATTTGGCAGCTTGATCAGAATCCTTGTCTTGCTGTCCATCTTCGTGTCTCTTGTCCCTTCATTCCTTCTCGCTTAGGTTCATTGCCCTGGTTGAAGTCCTGCGGGTCGGGACACTTGTTCAACCTCTTTGGAAAGCATTATAGAGGTTCCTCAAAAGACTTCATATAGAGCTCCCCTATGACCCAGCAATCCCACTTTTGGGCATTTACACAAATATTCACAAACAAGACCACACTAAAGCTACCAGCACGACTATGTTTATTGCAGCATTATTTACTATAGCTAAGATATGGAACCAACCCTGATACTCCTCAGTAGATGAATGGATCCAGAAAATGTGGTATATATACACAATGGAATTCTATGTGTCTGTCATAAAGAATGACATTGCCCCATTTGTTAAGAAATGGAAAGACATGGAAAAAATTATATTAAATGAAGTAAGTCAGACCCAAAAAAAACATAGGTCCCATGGTTTTCCTTATTTCCAATAAATACTATATGTCTGAATCAAGTAGAAAAGCTCAGATAAATTGATGTTAGGGAAATGAACCCTAAGATATGTTCTCAAATGCTGTTTTCTTTCATGCGATTGTTTCTAACACATTTATAAGATGATATCTTTGTTGCTTTGTATGTCCCTCCCACATGGTATAACCCCTGCTTTCACTGTATTTGATGTTAGTATAATTTGTGGAGGTTAAGGGAAAAAATGAATCGTTTAAATAGGGACACAGGGGGACCCATTGCAACAATGAGATGTAGAAGTAGTTATGTAGAAAATGAACTTTACAACTTTGGTGGGGGGTGATTGCAAGCTTGGGTGGGGAGATAGGGGAAGGATGGGATGGGAAGGGGAAACGAAGGAGGAGGCTACAATACTTGATAAGAAATGTACTCATCATCTTCCCCATGTAATTGTAACTCCTTTGTACAGTATTTTCAAAATAAAAACAAATACTAATCTAGAAAAAAATAATTTCAATCACCATTATTATATGAAAAAGCTAGGCTTAACACCTTTACAACTTTTGAAAACATCCTAATTGTAGAACATCATTGAAAGCAAGTTACATTATACAAATAAACTTTTTAACCATCTTTTCAAGGCCTTTTTAATTTTAATTTTAACACACACAAGGGACAGTTTTAGCAATACTAATCAGATCATCACAGTACTCATTTTAATCATCATGTTTTCAGGATCTATCTGCAGGGAAAAGGGCCAGAACAACGATGGGCCACTCAGACCCTCCTATGGAATGGGCACGCACCCAATCTTACTCTTTAAGGTTAGTTGAACTGCGTTTGTGCCAGCTTGCCCTCTTTTACCATGTGTGGACTCCTCCCAGGGCCAGTCTCACCATCTATGAAGCACCCCCCCCCGCCAGGGTCGGTCCCACCATACATGACCAGCTTAAGTGCACTTCTGCCTGCTCAGCCTCACCCCTAAATATAGATATTTGGTAGTCTTCTAAGTTTTCCCTTTTTTTGGGGGGGGAGGTTTGAATAAAATACAGTTTTAGACAGACAGAATTGGTCATGTTTTTTAACAGTGCTAAATTGACCTTTACATTTAAATTTTTAACATTTATCCTGAAAGTTTAGCCAAGGGAACTAAATCCCAAACTGCCAAAGGATTTTAAAAGGTTGAATTTTAAAATAACAGATTTTCTAATTTTTACATTAAAGAATCCTTAAAAAGCCATTTAAAACAATGTGAAAGTTTTTTTTTAATTCTTAGTAATGTCTAAACCACTTAACCTTTTACATTTTAAACTTAAACTCGCCCAATATTTACATCATGTTGAAAATTTTTATCTGGAACATGTTTACAAACACTTAGAAAAAACACAGATATTAAAGGGTGCAAAAACCAAATCAGTTGTACATAGATTTTTTTTAAGTTTTTTAACAAAAATTTAAGACAGTATTTTGTTAAACTAAGTACCTTTGTTAAGATTCATTTTTCCAGGGTTTGCTTGTTTAGCAAGGCAATTCACCAAGGGATCTTTGAATCCCTTCTGTTGGAGAAGGGCTGGTTGAGGGGGTCACCTGAAACTAAACTGGCCTGAATTTTATCCATTTTTAGACAAGAGCACTTTACAAATTGTTACATTGTCAGGACTAGCTGAAAAGTCCAAAGCAGGTGCATAGCCTTCCACACCCTCCCCTCAGGCAGCCTCCACAAGGAGAAAATGCAGCCCAAGGCCTGAAAGGAACCAAACTAGTCCAGCAACCTTTCAGACCTCACAGTGAGGGGAGAATAGCATGTCTGTGGCTGAGCCCACCCAGAGGCTGGAACTTTTATTTCCTCAGAGATCTTCAAATAAATAACAAAAATATAAATAAACACAAAAACCAAGAATCCAGTCTTAAAACAGGTACCAATTCTAAAACAGAACTAGACAACAACAACAGGCTGAGTTGGGGACTAATGGACCATCAGTTCATCCCTACCAGAACTGCGCCATTCTCACTCAGCAAGCTGAATTCAGAGTCAGCTGAGTGAGCTGGCCACCCTCACCCAGAATTTCTCCACCTCAAAAATAGAACAGAAACGACACCAAAGTAAACAAGACAGACAAGTGGCCACAAAGACAAAATCAGATCTCAGTAAATTGGGCAACATCTCACCACCAAAGGATTTCTTTCGTTCTTTTTCTTTCTTTCTTTCTTTCTTTCTTTCTTTCTTTCTTTCTTTCTTTCTTTCTTTCTTTCTTTCTTTTTTCTTTCTTTCTTTCTTTCTTTCTTTCTTTCTTTCTTTCTTTCTTTCTTTCTTTCTTTCTTTCTTTCTTTCTTTCTTTCTTTCTTTCTTT
>NW_012267455.1:519624-522536 GCF_000151885.1 Dipodomys ordii
TTTCTTTCTTTCTTTCTTTCTTTCTTTCTTTCTGTCTTTCTGTCTTTCTTTCTTTCTTTTTAGATTCCTGCAAATGGTGACCCAGGGGCCTTCCAAGGTGAAGGAGAACTCCCAATCATCTTGGGGCAAGGGAAAAAAGACCCTGAAAGCCATCCTCTCAGACTGACAGTCTCCCCCCCCCCACCCATACTCAGACCCTCTGGGTCAAAACCCGAGGCTAAGATCTTGCTGGTGGTACTTGGTGGTCAGTGGAAGATTCATCTTTCTGCGAGTTTTCCCTGCAGGCCTCTTTCAATGTTATTACTAGATCCTGCAGGTTCTCCCTTCCTGCACTGCCTCCTCTTCTAGAGAATAAGTCAACCCTTGATGTCATCCTAAAATTCCAAAAGTATTAAAATGGGAGAACAGCTGAGGTGAAAGGAGCCTCTGGCCACCCCTTTTGGGGGACTCCAGGATGCCCGCTGATCCAAAAATGAAAGTAAAAATGAACAAGGAAAGGAAAGAAAGAGAGGCGCTGAATTAAACTGGCAACTACAAATGAGACAAAGAGAGCATGCATGTTGATCTCAAGCTCGAACCACCCTTAAGCCATGGTGGTGGAGGCCAGACGAGTTCCTGACCCAAAGGATGGTGAAGGCCGGGGAGTCCCTACCTGGGAGGTGGATAATCTACCCTTAACCCAGAGTGGCAGAGGCTGGACAAACCATGGTCCAAAATACGACAGAGTCCAGTGAGACTCCACTGGGGAGGGCTGCCCCAAAGGCCCAGGGCATGTCTTCCACCAGCCTGCTGGCTACCTTTAGCACGTCCACCAACGTTTCTTGCCAGCTCCAAAACCCTATTTGCAATTCAAACACAAAACACTCAACATAAAGCAGCTGCACCCCCACTTACCGGCTAGCTGGAGGACTCGCTGAGCAGGTATCTGGGTGGCTTTAGGGGGGGGGCTATCCCGGATGAGCGCCCATATAATGTGCCCAGTTTTCGGATGCCCCCTCTCAGACCACCAGAGACCATGATCAATGCAAACAGAAAAAAGTCGTTTATTGCAAGCTGGAGCTTGGTCCTCTGTGCACTTGGTAACCGGTGATGCTAAGAGGCCCCAAGCATAAAATTGGCACAGCTTTTATATTATCAAACAAACAAGTTTACAGGGTTTCCACACAAGCAAGTTCACAAGTTCAGGGGGTTTAAGTCCACCCTGGTTGCACTTCCCTTTTTCAGCTGGAACACCTGGGCAACTATTCTGTTCTTTTTTTTTTTTGGTCGGTTGTGGGGCTTGAACTCTGGGCCTGAACTATTCTGTTCTTTAAGAGTGGGCAGGGTTGGTGGCAGCCTGCGGTTTTTCTGAGAACTATTTTTCTCTTTGGCAGCACAGCTATCTTTGGGGGTTACTATGAGGGCAGCACAGCTCAGGGGGCTTAATCTTAAAATGGAATTACTTTAGCTCTTCAGTTAGGTCCTGAGTTCAAACACCAGGAATGGTGTATGCACACACACACACACACACACACACACACACACACACAGCACATGGAGGCACCTTTGCCAATAATGTATCATTCCATTATATTCAGCTCCCTAATTGTCTGCCAGAAGGACTCTTGAATTAATTGTAGCAGTTTGTTTCAACACTGAAACATAGTCTTACAAAGACAGGATGAGTGCAGGGATCTTGGCCTGCCACAGAAGGTGGCACAAATGAATGCTTTCTGTCAAAACTGACCACTGGGGAGAGAGATAGCTTGGGGTACAAACGAGCCTTTTTCTCCTGACCTTCAGAACCTGTGCACACTCATCGTCATTAATTGGCCCGGATGAATTGTTTGTTACGCAGCTTTACAGGAGTGAAGCTTTTTGTCTGCCTGTTCCAACAATGAAGCCGACTTCCTCCAGCAGCCTGGGGTATTGAGACACCTCAGGCTACACTGGGAACACTGAGGGAGCCCCGGAACATGGATTGTCTTGAAATCACTCTCTGTGCTATGAAATCATACTATTCAAAGCAAATTTCCTAGCTGGGTGCCTTTCTTCATAGCAACTCTGGATCTTCATTGATACAAATACATGCTTACATACACAGACACATGGAGTTACTGGCTCTTTTTTTGTGGCAGGTCCTTAAGCTTGAACTGTGAGCCTACACATTTTCCCTGAGCTCCTTTTTCTCAAGGAAACATTTTATTGTGTCTTAAACCATGATTACCCTAGGCTGGGGTGCAGCTTTTACACCCACAGATGATCCAAGGATTCTAGGACCAGAGTTCAACTCCCAGCACTGAAAAAATACATTAAACCAACAAAAATGGAGGAGGAAAAACCAGGAAATGTTACACAACAGTTTTTACCTTTGTTTCCTTAGCACTGTGACCCTCCTGAGTCTCAATGACTTGGCTTAAAAATTGTATGTGACCTTGCATGGATGATGGCTGGGAGGCTGTCAGTGAAGCCTGGGCCAAACCCAGACACCTAGGCCCTGAGATCAATCCTAGGACTGACACCTACACACAGCTGAAGATCCTAGGAACCTCGTTCCTATCTATAGTAACACTAATAGAATATTTGGCATGTACTAATTGAATTACTAACTAGCTAGTCATTCCAGTATAAGATTGCATGCAATAAATATAGGTCATTGATTAATTAATACTTTATTAATTCTTCTACCATGACAATTGGAAGCATAATTTTATACCAAATAATTGGTAGTAATAGAATATATAAAAATAAGGTACAGACATCACTCTTTATATTGGGTTATACACTAGAATCTACATAAATGTCTATCTGTCTCTCTCTGTATATGTTTATAGATGCATATACATATGTAAATACACACACATGCACGCACGCACACACACACACACACACACACACACACACACACACACACACACACACACACTGCAATC
>NW_012267455.1:522586-543489 GCF_000151885.1 Dipodomys ordii
CACACACACACACACACACACGCACACACACACACACACACACACACACACACACTGCAATCTAAACATCTACCTGTTTATATATTGGCCGTTCCTAGGGCTGGATCTCAGGTCCTCAAATTGGCCTGCCAACTTCACTTGCATCAGACAGGTGTGCTAACATTTAACTATTCATGAAGTGGGGCCTGCTAGGCCCTGAGTTCAAGTCAGAGAATTGCCAAAAACTTAATCCTGTAGGAAAAGTCAATGGTCACTTGTTTCCATATCGGTGAAAGTCCTGGGTCTCAGGAATGATGTAGAATACAAAGGCAAAGCTATGGCTTATGTAATAGGATGAAAAATGCTATATGTGTAATCATACTCACTCTTAAATACATAAGAAATAAAACAAAATAAAACGAATACACTAACTGCAATATGCAATAAACATGTCTATGTAAATATAAATCATGCATTTCAAATATATACAGATATTATTTTTTCAAGTGCTAGGATTTGACTTCAGGCCCTGGGAACAGGCCTGACTTTCTTGTCTTCCAGCACGGTGATCTTCCCATCCCCCACATTGCTACAGATTTACCCACATCCTGAGATCAAATCCCAGACCTGCAAAAACAATGGCCTGAATTCCAAGCCATGGAGCCTCATAATATTTTAAATATTTTTAATGTATGTATGTATGTATGTATGTATATATTTTTATTTTGTCAAGCACAGGGCTTGATCTCAGGTAGTTGCAATTCTGCCTCCTCATTGATCACTCTAGGCTGGGGTGCAACCACTGGTCCCACAGCCAAATCTGGATTCCTGGGCCTCAAATGCTGACAGGAAAACAATAATAAATAATGTGACACAGAAAAATAAAAACTGGCAACTTACCAGTTTTACATTTATTTTCTTTACAAAGTGATCATCCTAGGTCTGAATGACACGGCTGCAGAATGTTGGTAACCTGGCATTGCTGAAGGCTGGTGGGCTACCAGAGAAGCCTTAGGCCAACAGGGCAACATAGGCCATGTGTTTGAAGCACAGTCCTGACCCCTACCAATGGAGGGAGAACCTAAGAGTCTTGTTCCTATTCATAGGATTACCGATGGAAGATTATGAATGGCAAAGTTGAATTAGTTGTTTCTGAATACTACTATACAATTAGATGGAGTGATTTTAGGAGACCAGTGGATTTTAATGAATATTTTTGACACATTCAAAGAATACTATTAATTACATGATGCAATAGTTTTGGGACAGTAGTTAATTTATTAATAATTCATTAAGGATAAAACAAGAATATTAATTACATGGAGGCATAATAAATACCCAAGAATTGGCAGGAATGCAGTGTATATACATGAATAATGTATAGACATCACTGTCACTCTATAAAGATCTATATTTATTTGTGTCCTACCATCTGCATGTCAATCTGTTATTATTTTGTCAACGCCTGGGGCTCGATCTCAGGTGCTATAAATGCTTGTCAGCTCAATGTGCCCCTGGCTGGCGTGCTGACACTCATGAATTGGGACTTATAGGCTGTGAGTTCTAATGCCAGCACTCACAAAAAATGAATCGTGGAGTAAGAATCCCATGGTGACACATGTTTTCCAAGTCTTTGAAAGTCCTGAGTATAAGGTATGAAGTTTCATACATAGGCAAATCTATATCTTATGAAATATATGTAGTAAATATTTCATCTGTAATAATAGTCAATAAAATAAATGGTAAATAAATTAATAAAACAAAAAAATAAAATGAATAACTACACTAAGTGCAATATGTGGTCACCACATGGGGCTCGATCTCAGGGACTGGGAACTGCCTGGCAGCTGAATTGGCTAGAGGCTTCTGTGCTGACAGTCACCCATTTAGGAATTGAGCCTTCTAGGCCCTGAATTTAGATCCCAATACTGCAAAAAATGTAATTGAGGAGGAAGAAGCACTTTCTTTGAAAATGCTCAGTGACAGGATGTATAATTCAGATGCAAATATATATGCTATGTAATAGGATGTCATAAATGTAAAAAACGTCATTGGTGGAAGAATTGTCACTACAATAAATGAAAAACAGATTGAATTAGTAGTGAATCATTCTAGGATAAAATTAGATACACTAATTATAGGACGTGGATTAAGTTTAATATTTTATTAAGCATTAATAGAATAAAAATTGCATGGAAACATAAATACCTAATAATTGGTAGTAACACATGATGCATAAATTAATTGTAAATAGAGGTCTCATTCTATAAAATATGTAATTTATGTAGAGATGTATGTACATATAATTTTAATTAATGCTTTATTAATTGTTAACTGAGACACATGATTAAATGGAGACATAACTTAATACCTAAAAATTGGTAGTAATATTATCTATAAATTAATAATGTACAGACATCTTTTCTGTATATAAAATTATATACAGCAACCTCTATCTATTTATAACTCTTTCACTCGTGGGGCTCGTTGGTTGAGTGCTTGACTAGTAAGCATGAAACCCTGGGTTCGAGCCCTCAGTGCCACATAAAAAGAAAACCTAGAAAATCTGCTGTCTTTCAATCAATTCAGTGCTAGCCTTGAGCACAAACGCTTAGGGACAGTGTCAAAGCCCTTACTCAAGACCCAGGACTGCCAAAAAAAAAAAAAGGTAGAATATACTCACTGCAACCATAGAAGGACAGGACATCAAATACCTCATCACAGAGAAATCTAGGAGTCTGGTGCTGACAGCTGTCTCCTAACCTGACTTAGCCAGATGTAAACTGCTGTAGCCCAGCTCCATGGGTTACCCCCATCATCCTGGCTTATCCTGGCTTACCCCTGACATCTTGGCTGCTTGGGGGCTTTAAATCCTGGCAGGAAGTCTGCTAGAATCTTTGAAATATGGCTTGAAATGGTAGAGCACTAGCCTTGAGCAAATGTTATTAGAACAGTATCCCCATGTTTTGAGCTCAAGCCCCAAAAGTAACCTCCTCCAAAATAAAAACACCCCACCAAACCATTAGATATTAAATGTTCCTCAAAGAATGTGAAACCACCTTAATTCTAATGATAGCTTGTGGAACAGAGCTTTGTGCTGAGTCCTTCATAGGGTGATCTGTGCTGAGTCCTGCACATGCCATGGTGCTATGTGCTGAGTCCTTCACAAGGTGGAGTGTGCTGAGTCCTGCATTGGGTGCTGGGTGCTGAGAATTTCACAGGATGCTGTGTGCTTAGTCATGCAAATAGTGTCATGTGCTGTGTCTTTCACAGGGTGCATTCTTTCAACTTGTCCTTGTAAGAGCTCCACAACTGAGATGATTTTGGATGATTATGCAGACAAGAATATTGAGGCTCAGATAGGTCCCCAATGCAGGGACAAAATTATGTATTACTAAAGACTAGTGAGTTGTCTGCTGCAGACAATTGTTTTGTTTTGTATCTTCCCAGCCATGAACCTTTAACTAGGGGCCTAGGCACTGACCCTTACCTCTTGGACTCATGGCTAGCACTCCACCATGTGGAGCCAAGGAGCCCCTTGCACCAGAAGCCATGGCCTAGGGATCTATAGCTGAGGTCTGTCACCCTTCCTTCTCAGGATGCTGAGATCTAAGGATCTGTGTTCCAAACTATCCCAGGCAAAAAGGTCCCATGAGACTATCTCCAATTCACCACTAAGAAACTTAAAGTGGAAGCTGTGTGCTTGACACTCATGTTTGTCATCCTAGCTACTCAGGAGGATGAGATCTGAGGATCATGGTTCAAAGCTAGCCTGGGCAAGAAAGTCCTTGAGACACTTTTCTCCAATGCCCCACCAGAAAAGCTGAAATGGCGCTTTGGCTCAAGTAGTAGAGCACAAGACTTGAGCTGAAGAGCTCAAGGACAGCACCCATGCCTAGACATCAACTTCTACAACAATAAAAAACGACAGAAAGAAACTAACAAACCTGAAATAGAGGGCTGGGAATGTGCTTTAGGGGTAGAGTGCTTTGCATATATGAAACCCTGGGTTTGATTTCTCAGGACCATATCAATAAAAAAAAGCCTGAAGTTGTTTTGTGGCACAAGTAGGAGAGGGCTATCCTTGAACAAGAGAATCTAAGTACAGTGCTCAAGGCTGGAGTTCAACTTCCAAGAATGGTGTATGGGTACACACGCATGCAAGCTCGCACACACACACACACACACACAGACTAGGAGTGATGCTGTTACACAAAATGGTAAGGTACCAGGCTTCTTCACTGAGATCATGGTCAGCACCTTAGCCCCGTGTCCCCAAAAGCTAGCCACCCAGGGCCCAACTAGGAGAGGTCAAATGTTTCAAAACCTGATGAGATTCACCAGCCCTAGAAGACAGGAAGCTTTGTGATATCAGATATGTGCTTGGAATTCCCAAGCTTGTGAAAACCTAGGAGAGGCATCATAGGCCCAACATTGCCCTCAATGAAACATTTCATGAGCTTCAGTGCCCTAGTGGTCTGCCAGAAGGACTTTTGAATTATATTGAGAACTTTATCTGAACACTGGTATATAGTCTCACAAAGGCAGGATAATTGCACAGGACTTTGCCTGCCATGGGAGGTGGCACAAATGAAAGCTTCCTGCCAAAACAGAGCACTGGGGAGGGAGATAGTTGCAAGTACATAGTGACCTTTCTCTCCTGACCTCAGGAGCCTGCCTGCACTCCTCCTCACTATCTGACCCGGATGGAATTGTTTGTTACACAGCAGTACAGGAATGAGGCCTTTTTTCTGCCTGTCCAGGAAATGAGAGAGATTTCGTCCACAAGGCCTGGGATGCAGAGAAACCCACAGGTTATACTGGTACCAGTGAAGGGAGCCCTGGAACATGCAGTGTCATGAAAGCAGTCTCTGTTATGAAATTATTTTATTGAATACAAATTTCCTAGCTTGGTGCCGTTCATCATAGCTACTCTGGAGCTTCACCTATAGGAATACGTCCATACATACACAAAGATATGGAGGTACAGGATCTTTGACGGGGCAGTTCCTGGGGTTGAACTATGAGTCTAGGCATTGTCCCTGAGCTCTTTTTGCTCAAGGATAGTGCATTAACCTTGAATCACAGCCCCACTTTGTTTTTTTCTGTGATCTCTTAGAAATAACAGTGTCATGGACTTTCCTATGCTGGCTGGATTCAAACTAAGATTCTCTACATCTCATCCTCCTAAGGATCTGGAATTACAGTCAGCAGCCACTAGTTCCTTCTTTCTTCTTCATTTTTAATTCTGGACAATCTGACTTCTTAACAGGGTCATTCCAATGGCTTGAATATAAGTTAACTACCCAATGGATCTTTATGGCTGTTTTCACTGAGAAGGATTTTCTTGCCTCCTCTTCCCCTCTGGTCACAGGTTTGAAGCCAAAAGTGAGAAGTGAGTGTCACAGGATTTGGCAGCAAATGTCCACAGGACATGTCAGCCCTGCCACTTAGCATTGAGCTGCAGTGAATTTACTGTCTCAGGATGAGAGGACTGAAAGCTGCAATGATTCTCATAATGTCTGCAATGTTCCTTTTGCCAATAAAATGATCTAATAATTATGAGTGACTTGTGTCTCCAACCTTAAGTATGTAGAACACACTAGAATCATCTTCATGTATCTCTTTTCCTCTAGTGCCTCTCGAGATTTACAATAAGGATTTCTGTGGAGCAGCTCCTCTGTGTATCCTTGAGAAAAGCTGCCTCTTTGGAAAATCGCCATTCAAAGTCAGCCTGAGCAGGAAGTCTGTGAGACTCTTATTTCCAAGAAACCACCAGAAAACTAGAAGTGGAGCAGTGGTCCAGAAGGAAGAGCTCCAGCTTTGAGAGAGAAAGCCAAGCAGGAAAAACAGGCTAGAACAGACAGGAAAGCCTCAGAGGTGCTTAGATCCAATTAACGACCAGATGGCTGGAAGTGGAGCTGTGGTGGCGGTAACACCTCAGCCTTGGGAAAAACAGACAAGGAAAGCATCGGGCCCTGAGTTTAAGCCCTGGGATGACCACAAAATATTTTCCAAAAGAGAAGGCCAAGTTTATTTATCAACGCCCTACCTACTTATGTGTGTATGTTACCTCCCTGAGTGCAAACAGAGTGTATGCAATGCTTCTTCTTTTATTTACTCATTCATTTTTTCAAATATCCTCCTAGTGCATACTGCACCATTTTCTTCATTTCAGACCCATGGCTTTTCTCTTCCAGGTTTCCAGACCTGTGTCATTATATGATGCACACTGCAGCTCTCAGCAACCTTTATTTACATTAATTATGAGGCCAATGCAGGACCAGTCACAAATCAGGCAGAGGAAGAGAAGATCAGGTTTTGTAGAAATAACCAGTATTCAGAAAATTAAACTAGGGGACTTAAAATGGTAGCATACTTATGTAAAAACTACCTTTAAGGAAAATATGAAGGGGCTGGGAATGTGGATTAGTGAGTGAGTGCTTGCCTAGCATGCAAGAAGGCCTGGGTACGATTCCTCAGTATCACATACAGAGAAAAAGCCAGAATTAGTGCTGTGGCTTAAGTAGTAGAGTGCTACAGACAGTGCCCAGACCTTGAGTTCAACCCAAAAACTGGCAGAGAGATACCTAAGTAGGTATGTAGGTAGATTAGATAGATAGATAGATAGATAGATAGATAGATAGATAGATAGATAGATAGATAGATAGATAGATAGATAGATAGATAGATAGATAAATCTGGTCTTGGATGTCAGGAGGAAAGAAGGGAACACTTCCCATTCATGAGGCCTTCTGCAGTGTGCTAGGCCACCAGCATCACCTTCACCTTCACACAATCACAGAGCAGGAAGACTGTCTCTTTCCAACTTCTAAGGTAGCCAAAGGCCCCAGAGCCACGAGGGCAGAGCTAGGTTCTAACTCAGGGGCTTGGAGACAGAAGAGAAACAGCCCTGTCTCTAGTTCATCTGGGGATTTGCATTCATTAAGTGGAGAATGAAGGAAGGAGAATGGACTGACAGAGGTAGAAGAAGGGCTTCAAATCTGACAGATGGAGAGTCAAAAACCCAATCCCTAAGATGAGAGAGCAGGGTTTTTCTACTCTGTTCCTCCCTTCTCCCCCACTCAACTGGCTCTTTATTGGTAACCTAAAGATAGCCTGAGATTTGGTAGGAAAGTTCTAGGAATCATTTAATCATAGATAGACAGCCCTGGCACTCTTTACCAATATATATTTATATATCTTTACCAATATATATTTATATATCTGCCTATCCATGTATCACTGTTTTGGCCAAACTTGGGGTCGATCTGCGAAACACCTGACAGCCTCATTGGCTAGAGGCTGCCATGCTTAAACTCACTCATTCTTGAATTGAGCCTGCTAGGCACTGAGTTCAGATCCTAGCACTGCCAGGCTTGATGGAGAACACATCTAAAATCTAGATGCTTTGTGATAGGATGTAAACAATGTAATAAATGGTATATGTATCATCAGAGTCAATAAAATAAATGGTAAATAAATGAATAAAACAAAAAATAAAATGATTGACCACAGCAAACACAATATGGACTGAACATCTGTACAGAATTACAAATCCTAATTTTAAAATGTATGTGAGATGAACTTTTCCAGATCTGAGGCTTGAATTCAGCCCCCCTACATGGAGGGAATGGCAGAAGACCCTGAGATACTCGTTTCTGAACCTAGGAGGAGTCATGAAAAGCAATCGATCTCATCCCTGAATCAGTAGTTCCTGCATGATGCGAGTAGGAAATGATGGGCAAGACTCATGGAGTATTGATTATTTGTAAAGAAGAGTTGATGAAGCATTACAATTATCACCACAGTCATGAAATGGAGGCATCCAGAAAGATCCAAGAAATGGTAGTCACATAGAATGGATTCCATTACAGGTCACCATCTCTCCTACTCTACACAAATATGTACGTATTTGCATACTACCTTCAGCTTATGAAAGGATGACTATTATGCTCCCCAGCTTCCGCCCGCTGGGGGGCCTCAATCTCAGGTCCTGGGAATGGCCTAGGTCCTTCATGGCTCACAGGCTGTTGTGCTCATGTGGACCCATTTGCCAATTGGGCCTGCTAGGTCCCGAGTTCATATCCCAGCTCTACCAAAAGATTCATCTTGATGTCAAAAGCCAATCCTTGCACCTGTTTTTCTTTCCTGTGCAAGTCTTGGGTCTCAGCTAGGATGGAGAATAAATGGGCCACCCTGTGGCTATGGGAATAAGTTGTTATCCATGTCAGTCCAGGTATACTTGTCATCATATACTCAAGAAAATACACAATATATCCATGAATAGCATACAAAATAAAGAGAATAACTATACTCAATGTACAATGAAGTCCACACAAGGATGTGAAATACATCCCTTGTTTCAATGATGCATGGAGGATTATTGAGGCCTCCCTGGGGCTCGATCTCAGTTCCAGGGAATGACCCAGATCCTTAGTGGCTCACAGTCTGGTATGATCAGGTGAACCCATTGGGCAGTTGCCCCTCCTAGGCTCTGAGTTCGAATCGCAGCAGTGCCAAAAGTTCACCCTGATGTGAGATGCCAGTTATTGCATCTGTTTTCCTAGGCTGTGCAAGTTCTGTGTCTCAGCTAGGATGGAGAATGTACAGGGAAGTCTATACTCATGAGAATAGGTTGTCATCCAGTTCACCAGAGTTATATCTGTCATCCTATACTCAAGAAAATGCACAATACATCAATGAATAAGACACAAAATAAAGAGAATGACTACACTGAACACAAGATGCCGTTCACCAATGTTTAGAAATATAGATCCTCTGTTTAATTATGAATTTATGGCTATATTGGCCCCCACCAGGGCTGGAACTCAGGTCCTGGGAATAGCCTAGCTCCTTAGTGGCTCACAGGCTGGTGTTCTCAACATGTCCCTTTCCCTGATTAGGCCTGCTGGAACTTGAGTTCAAATCCCAGCACTGCCAAAATATTCAACCTGATGGGAGAATCCAATTGAACCACCTTTTTTCCTGTCCTGCGAAAGTCCTGGGTCTCCGCGCAGATGGAGAATGCTATATAGACAACTCTATAGCCATGGCAATAGGTTGTCATCCATGTCAACAGAGTTATATCTGTCACCATACTCAATAAAATACAAAATACATCCATGAATAAGTCACAAATTAAACAGAATAACTACAATGAACTCAAGATGCATACCACTACTGTAGGTAAAGAGAAATCTTATGTTTAAAAAAGGTGGGCTTATTATTTTGTCCAGTGCTGGGCCTTCAAATCAGGCCCTGGACCAGGCCTGACATTCTAGTCTTCAAGGATGGTGAGCTTCAATTCTCCCACAGTGCAACAGAGCTACCCAGACCTGAGTTCAAATCCTAGCACTGACAAAAGATTCATTCTGATGTCAGAAGTCAGTTGTTGCACACGTTTTCCTCTCCTGTGAAAGAAGAGGATGGAGAATGCATAGGCAACCCTATAACCATGGGAACAGGTTGTCGTCCATGTCAGCACAGTTATACCTGTCACCATACTTAGTAAAATAAACAATACCTCCAAGAATTAGAGACAAAATAAGGAGAAGTACACCAAATACAAGATGCTGTCCACACATGTATGTCAATATTGATCCTATGTTTAAATTATATACTTAAGAAATTATGAACTTATAGTGGACCAACCTGGGGATCAAAGTCAGATCTTGGGAATGACCTAGCTCCTTGGTTGCTCACAGGTTGGTGTGTTCATCTTGATTTATTGGCCAATTGGTCCTTCTAGGCCCTGAGTTCAGATCCCAGCAATATTAACAAGTGGATCGTCTAGTAACAAGCCGAGTGTGAAACTTGTTTTCCTTTTCTCATAGAATTCTAGGTGTCAAGAATGATGCAGTACATTTCTACAAACCTAGTGCTCTGTGATAGGATGTCATCAATATAATAAACGAAATGGGTTTCATATAGTAAAATCAATGGTAAATAAATGAATAAAACAAAAAATACAAGGAATAACCACACCAAACATATATAGACTGAACATCTATAGGTAAGTATAAAACCTATATTTACAATGTATTTAAATAGTATGTTTTCCAGGGATGGGGCTTGAATTCAGGACTAGTGAACAGGCTTGACTTTCTTATCCTCAAGTACCGTGATCTTCCCCTTCATGCACATTGCTGCAGATTTACCCAGATCCTTAGTTCAAATCCAACACCTGGCAGAATAAATAGCGGGAATTGCAAGCCAGGGAGTTAATTTTTTAAAAACTTTTTCTCAGCACGGGGCTTGAACTCAGGTCAGGGTAACTCTGCCTCAGCTTCGATCACCCTAGGCTGGGGTGCAGCCACTGGACTCACAGCTGTTCCTGGGATCCTCGACCACCAGGCCTTGCAGGGAAAACAATGTACAGAAAAACTGTGGCCTTTTTAGGTTTTCTTCCTTTGCACATGACCCTCCTGAGTCTGAATTATACTGTTGCAAAGAGTACTTCATCTTGCATTGCTGAAGGCTGGCAGACTATTGGGGAAGCCATAGGCCCACGTGGCAATATAGGCCCTGACCAACCAATGGCAGGAGATACTAAGAAACAGGTTTCCAACCATAGGAAATGTTGTCAATGTCACAGAATGAGTTGTTCGTGAATAGTGCTCCTATAAAATTAGACAGCATGATTTCAGGAGGCTGATTGATTTTATTTAATATTTATGAAACATTAAAAGATTATTATTACTTACAGGAACACAATAATTTCAGGACACTGATTTATTTTAAGAAAGAAAACAATTACATTACTTACATGGACACGTAATAAATACTGAGGAATTGGTAGGAATTTAGTCTATATAACTAAATAATGTATAGACATCTCTGACACTCTATATAGATATATATTTATTAGCTTACTGCCATCTACATGTCAATATGTTCTTATTTTGTTAACTCCTGGGCTCAATCTCAGGTCCTGGGAACAGTCTGTCAGCTCAATTTGCCCCAGGAGGGCATGCTGACACTCACTCATTCATGAATTTGGCCTTGTAGGCCATGAGTTCAGATGCCAGCATTCCCAAACAATGAATTGTTGAGTAATAAGCTGATGGTAACACATGTTTTCCTTTTCTGTGAATGTCCTGGGTGTCAGGTATGAAGTGGAGTATATATGCAGACCTATATCCTTATGTAATCAATGTTCTATGTGCCATAATAATCAATAAAATAAACGGTCAATACATGAACAAAACAAAAAATAAAATAACTACACTGAATGCAATATAGTCAACATATGTATGTAAATATAAATCATATATGTAAATTGTACATGAATGGGATGTTTTTTAGTGCTGAGGATCCATATCAGGCCTAAGGAACAGACTTGAATTTCTTGACATCAAGGAGGCAAACTTCCACTTCCCACACAGTGCAACATAGTTACCAGACCATGAGTTCAAATCCCAGTCCTGGCAGAAAAATAATGGAACCTTTATAGTATGTGTGGCCCAATTCTTAGGTATTTCATTACGTCTTCATTTTATGAATGTGATTGTTTAAATGCTTAATAAAGTATTAACTAAAATTGATTAGTGTCCTATAATATAATTGTGTATAATTTTATCATTGAATCATTCAAGAACTGCCCATTCAATCATGACATATATAATATTCCATTGGGTATCATATAGATAGGAACAAGTATCCTAGGATCTCCTGCCATATGGAGGTGGCAGGATCAGGATTCGAACTGTGGGCTCCAGCTCCCACCACTTCACAGCGAGAATAGGGTACTCACCATTCTGTCCAAGAACATCAGCAAGACCAATGATTAGGCAGGCACCAGTGGCTCTCAGCAGTCCTCCTTGATACTTACAAGGCTGTGAAAAGAGGATCATGGTCAAAGTCACCCAAGCCAAGAAAGTCCTTGAGACCCCTTTCCAACTTCAGTGCCAACATATCAAGTGTGGAGGAAAAACCAGCCTTGAACAAAAGCAGCTCACAGACTGTGTCCAGATCTTGAGTTCAAGGTCCAGGACTGGCAACAAACACACATACCAAACAATCTGTGCAGCCATCCAGCTAAAGCAGGTTACCCTCTTGTCCCCAACTGCATTGGACAGAGTTCCCTGGGAAAAAGGCTAGGGGAGCTGCTGTCATCTTGCTCTGTCCATATTGCCTGCATCACAGGATTCCGGCCACACCCCCATTCTTTCATGTTCCTTTCTGACCAATGGGATACAAGAATGGTGGCCATGCCCACATTCCATGCTGCTGGGTAGCACCTGGATTCCATCTGTTTGTTTACAACACTACCAGAAGTTGAGGAAGGTAGAGGTGGTTGAGTGATCTGCAGGAGACTCTAGGAGAGTTTGAAGTATAGTAGGAAATTGATGCTCCCACCAGCTCCCCTGCTCCCTTCCCTCTTCTTGTGGTGCTGGGTTTCAAACCTCAGGCAATGGGGCACTGCCAGCAGGCATAAGGCCCCAACCAGGTCCTTGCCCCCGGTCCTCTGCTCTGGGCCCATATGTCCACAATGCCACTTCCATCGCTGCTCTTCCCACCTGGAACAGCTGCTAACAGCTTCTCTGAGCAGCACAGGTGAGTGGCTATCCCAACACAACCCCCGCCCCTGGGCAGACACTCCACTGGGGGCACCATGACGCCCTGCTTGTTTCCTCTCCCTGGCTCTGAGGAGCCACCTTTCTGTCTTGGGCATTTCTGAGAAAGAGGATCAATAGAGACTCAGGCTGTGCTGGATCAGGGTCCTCCTATCTGTGACAGGTATGCTCCACCAAAGCATGGTCCTCTGAAGTTGGAATGGTAGACATGTAGCGCCATGCTCAGTTATTGGTTTAGATAGACTATCCCAAACTTTTAGTCCATGCCAGCAGATTCTTGACCACAGGTGAAACTCTGGATAGTGCCAAAACCATCGGACCTCAGTCTCCTCACAGGACAGTTGTGAGGAAACAAGGGAATTATACAGAGGGATCTGTGGAGCATGGCTAGGCACAGAGGGAGCATCCTTCAGATAAGTTTCTCGGCAATTCTGTGAGCATATGACAGGAAGATACCCAGAAAGCACTCAGGTGGGGTCTGTTATTAATTGTGCAACAGGTGTGGGATTATGAAGCAAAACATGGCTCCCATCATTACCCTATCCCCATGAGGAAGGGGATCCTTTACTATGTTGAGTTTTGCAAATGAGGAAACAGATGCATGGAGAAGCTGGGTGAACTACTTATGACCTCAAGGTCACAGGAAGCTCAGCCTCTCTTCTCTACCATGCTCCCTGGGACAATGGGTGCTGTTCAGTCCACTTCATGTGGTGGGAATAGACTTCTTGTCATGTGTGGGTCTTGAACTCTATGCCTGGGCGCTGTTCCCAAGCTCTTCAGCTCAAGGCTAGTGCTCTACCACTTGAGCGCCCTTCTGGTTTTCTGGTGCTTGTTTGAAGATAAGAGTCTCACAGACGCTCCTGCCCGTACTGGCTATCAACCCTGATCCTCATATCTCAGCCTCCTGTATAGCTAGGATTAGAGTTCTGAGCCACCAGCACCCAACTTAAGCATAATTCTGATTTCCTTCCTTCGTCTCTCTCATAGTAACTGGCTGAATGTTTTCTGGATGAGGTGGCACAGTGCCCCTATGTGGCTGGAACCTAAGGTAGCCTTCTCATTCAAGAGGTGGGCTGTGGGTCAGGAGCTGTCTAGCTCAGACTGTTGAAACAGCTCCATGACATAAGCCCCTCTGTGCCCTGGCTAGACCATGACGATTATTCATTTTCTATCCAACCTTCCTGGATTTATTGTATTGTATTGTTTTTCACATCATGTTCTAGCAACTGGCCAAAATTATGATATAGCTATGGAATGAAAATGTAAAGCCATCTTAAGAAAGTCATTTAGGGCTCTGTGAATGTGGCTTCATGGTACGGTGATTGCCTAGCATGCATGAAACCCTGGGTTCAATTCCCCAGTACCACATACACAAAAAAACACTAGAAGTGATGATGTGCCTCAAGTGGTAGAATGCTAGCCTTGAGCAAAAAAAGGAAGACAGAAAGACAGAAAGAAAGAAAGACAGACAGAAAGAAAGAAAGACAGGAAGGAAGGAAGAAAGAAAGCCTTGGGTTTCCCTTATTTGCAATAACTAGTGCATGTCTGAGTCAAGCAGAAAAGATCAGATAAGTTGCTGTTAGGGAAATGAACCCTAAGATATGTATTTAATTGTTTTTTTTTATTTCATGTGATTGTTTCTAACACATTTATGAAATTATTTCTTTGTTGTTTTGTATGTCGCTCACCCAGAGTATAATCCTTGCTTTCACTGTACTTGATAATGGTATAATTTGTGGAGAGGAAGGGAAAAACACATCATTTAAATAGGGATACAGATGGACCCATTGCAACAATGAGATGTACAAGTCATTATGTCAAAAACGAAGTTTACAATTTTTGTGGGGGGGGGATTGGTTCTGGGGGCAGGTGGAGGATGGGGGGGGGTGGGAAGGGGAACCAAAGGAGGAGGATACAATGCTTGATAAGAAATGTACTCATCTTGCCCATGTAATTGTAACCGCTCTGTACAGTATTTTCACAATATAAAAAGAAAAAAAATAGTAAATGCAAAATAAAGGATCCATACTTTGAATATATAATTGCTCCTTCCAAACTGACACCTGACAACAGTCCCTAATTCATGTATTTTACTTATAATAATTTGTTGAAAAAAAAGTTGTGACACAAGAGAAAAAATAACTCCAGATCGAAGGAATAAATGATAGTAACTAAGGTATACCAGAAATTGTTCTAGAAAACAATTTTGGTTATTGAAGAATTAGTTTCCAACTAGGCTTATTCTTCATTGCCTTTAGCATTCTAAATCTCTTAGGCTAGTTCTTAATCTGTTTTAAATGTATCTATCTCTATGCTGTTCTTTCATACTCGATATCTTTTGCTTTCTAAAAATCTGTCTTTCTATATTTCTCTATGAACATTTCCTGATACTAAATACACCTATATAGATGGTAGAGGATGCTAATGGAGGGGTCCCATAGCTAATGAGTCATTAATGTAACAGAATGGAAAAGGAGGACATACTTATTGCTACCTCAAATTTTCTGAAAAGATACAATGGCATCATTTGGTTCAAATTTCCATTGTTTGTCTACATAGTGTCATTCAGTGCACATAAATGCAAATATGAGACAGGTGCTGGTGGTTCATGCCTGTAATACTAGCTACTCAGGATGTTGAGACCAGAGGATTGTGGTTGAAAGCCAGCCTGGTCAGGAAAGCCCATGAGACCCTTACATTCAGTTATACACCAGAAACCCGGAAGTGGTGCTATAGCAAAAGTAGTAGAGCACTCAACTTGACCTCAAGAGCTGAGGGACAGCAGGCAGGATCAGAGTTCAAGCCCCACGACCAACAAATAAAGTGAAATATGACTTTGTTTCCCCCAAAGGAACGTCAAGATTAATAATCTTCCTAAGCAGAAAAATAAATTCCAAAATGATTTGATGCACCTACTTTTGCTGAATTATTTAATTTATGGCTTCTTTGCTGGACATATTCTCTACTTTTAAAAATTGTCAAATATTAGCTTTACAAAAAACTTCATCAAATATTAGTTGTTTTAAAAGAGAAGTCTATTCAGTTGATGTCACTTAGCTTTATTACTATCTTAGTTCAAAGCTAACCCAGGCAAGATAGTCTGTCAAACTCATTTCTAATTAAACACCAAAAAAGCACAAGTAGAGTTTCGGCTCAAGCAGTTGAGTTCTAGCTTTGGGGGCAGGTGGGCAGGAAAGAAAACTGTTCAGGGACAGGGTCCAGCATCTGGGTTCAAGCCCCAGAACCAGCAAAAACTAAACACACAATCAAACAAAAAACCCAGATATTTCTTTGGGACCCTCCTTAAAGGAGTACTCATTTGACAAGAGGCTCCTTTTGGTGATCACACTCACTGGATCCTGCTTTTTTGGAATCCTTATTGCTCTGGAGAACTCAGGACCAGACTAAAGAAATTGATAACTAACTCCTGCAAATAGAGAATCATCTCAGGGGTGAAATATCCATCTGTAAGGCACTTTAAAACCTCCCTGTCTTTGTTTCTTTGCAGTAGAACACATTTAAAACAACGTTATTTCCTTTTGTTCTATGATGGCTTTCAAATGGCACATTATTTCTTTTTGTAATACTCTCAACTATAACTTTACATAAAAGATTTATATGAGAAAAGAACATACTCGAAAAAGTCCAGGACAGAGTTTCCTTCAAGCCTTGTGATTCTTTTCTTGTACAGTAAAAAGGAAAGCACAAGTTAACTTGAACGTTGTCATTCCTCTATGTTCCATTCCTCTCCTGGGATCAGTTTCCATATCCAGTTACTTCCAGTAACAATCGATGGTGCTGCTTGAGGTATAATAAATGTTTTCTGGATTCACTGAAATAACACAAGTACACCTTTGGACCTGAGGTAACACGTGTTTCAGAGAAAACTTAGTAAAGAGAATATATGAAATTTATATTGCTTATAAATATATTATCCATGAGTATATTGAGTTCAATCTTTGTAAAGTCTTTGTAAATTAAAGTGAATTTTAAATGGAAAGAAGGTTCTCAGATCATTCTTTTTGTGAGTGTATGCACAGCACATTATTTCCCAAGTGTATGAGTTAACAGTAAGGGAAACTATAGCAATAATAGGAGAAAGGGATGTTCTGTGTTAAAGTATATGGGTTCCATACACTATAGAAGACTCTTCAAATAAGACAATATTGAAACAATAAAGCCAAGTCCCGTATGTAGATTTATGGGAGTGATATAGAGAAAGCATTACTCGTAGGTGCAACACGAAGTATGAGGCCACTCTCTTTCTAAATCACGCTTGCTAATCACACAACTATGTAGAAAGTAGAATGGAAGTATAATTCTGGTTCCAATGCAAGTCAGATATAAGAAACTGGAAAAAAATCCATCTTGAGAGAATAGGGCTTATACAAGCACTGAACTGCTGGCTAAGATGATATTTCTTTTTCTTTCCTTATATATTTATTGTTGGTGGTGGTGGTCTTGGCACTTGAACTCTGGGCCTGGGCACTGTTCCTCTGCTATTCAGCTCACGGCTAATGCTCTACCACGTGATCCACAGTGCCACTTCCAGTTTTCTTGTAGTTAATTGAAGAAAAGTGTCTCTGGAACTTTCCTACCCGGGCTGGCTTTGAACCCCCATCCTCAGATCTCACCACCACTCAGCTTACGATCACAATTCTAACAGTGTACACTCAGGGTATGTAATGGGTATATTCATCTATATATGAATTCTTGAGTTACAAACCTGGGCTACAGCATAGACTTAAACACACAAAAATGTTTATAGCTTAAAAGTTGATACTGCTGGAGAAATAAAACCTAAGAATATAAAGGAGTCTGCATAGTTCAGTTTGCATCCAGCTAGGGTAGAACAGTTTTTGCAACAGTACCTATAATTGAGGAGCCAAAAGCTGGATTGGAAGAATGGCTCAGGTGATGGAATACCAGTCATGAGCAAGATTGATGAATAAGAGATTGATGCTTTTGCATACATACATACAAACATACACATACACACTGAGGCACTTATATGTGCACACACAAAACACAAATGAAATGACTCTCATAATATGTAGAAAAGTTAGACAACAATAGAAAATATGTCCTCAGTAAGAATAGAATCATGTGATAGTTTTTAATATTAGAAAGTCCTCAAGTTACTTTTTTCAAAAATGTTTGAGAATATTACATAGGTAGGGACCAGAGATAGTAAGAGAGTCAAGTAATCATTATTAAAGGTATCGGGCACATTGATGAATGAATCAGAGACCCTGTAGGTGCATCTGAAAATGTTCATATCCTGTGTCAAATGTTACAAAAAGTTTGAAAATAGTACAGGAGCAGTCTGAGCAATGTAGTGGGTAATATCACTGGAGAAATTCAGAATTTCTAATCTGTGTCTAGATTAAATAAAACAAGAAACTATGGCAGGGCAATGTAATATAAGCCTAGAATTCTAGCACTCAGACTAACCCAGAAGATTAGAGAGTGGAATTACATAGTGATACCTTCCCTGGACTAGGTAGTATAATTTTGTCTTAATAAAACAAACCAAACAAGAAAGGAATACACAGTTGGAAGGTTGGGCTAATTTTGTCATTTTTTGAGAAGTCAAGTTACCGATTGAAATGCAACTCATATATAATCCTCACTTGTATTTTAAATTCTCTCTCCATTACAGAATACTTTTAGATGCAAAATGACTCATGAATACCTTCCAAAATTTGAGAAAGTAAGTAATCATCATTCTGTTGGATTCCAAAGAAATGATGAAGGATTACAAGAGCTTAAGCCAGAGAAATAGCAATGTTTGTCTAATGTAGGACTTTGTAAATGTTGCTAAATTAGAATTGAGATTTAAAATAAATATTTTGGTTTTGTTTGTAATTTCATATTCTATTGGATACTACAAAATTCTTTTCTTTTTTTGTCATTCGTGTGGCCTGAACTCTGGGGCTGCACACTGTCCCTCAGCTATTCAGCTCAAGGCTAGTGCTCTACCACTTGAGCCACAGCACCACTTGCGGTTTTTTTTCTTATGTGGTGCCGAGGAATCGAATCCAGGGCCTCATGCATGTAAGGCAAGCAGTCTACCACTGAGCTACCTTCCCAGCCCCAAAATTATTTTTAAGTAGAGGGTTTAATTGACAAATTCACATATGATTCTTGCAGTCTACTTGCCTAGAATATTCTTTCAAGAGAGATATAATTAGAAATTAGTTAATAGATAATTCCAAAAATTCATGTATAAAATGATAATGTGAATAATGTAGACGGAGTTGCCAAAAAATGGACGATATTAATTTATAAATTTAGAAAAAGCAATTTTTTGAGGCTTTGGTATAACATAGTATGAGGAGAATAATTGTGTGACATCTTCTTTCTTCCACCTATGTAACACAGGAAGCAATTTCCTTAATTATGTGCCTCTGTATACAATGAGAAAAATGCTAGGTTTGGGGTTTGTTTTCATTTTTGTTTTTGTTTTATTGGTTTGTCCTAGTGCTTGAACTCTGGGCTTGAACACTGTCTCTGAGCCTGTTTATGCTCAAGGCTTGTGCCCGACCACTTCAATCTCAGTGCCACTTCTGTCTGGCTTTTGCTTAGAAGTTTATTGGAGATAAACATCTAAGGAACCTTCCTGCCTCAGTGGGCTTTGAACTGTAACATTGCGCTCTTAGCATCCTGAATATCTATGATAATTACAAAATATAAATATGAATAATATTTGCAAATGTTCTGATCTCAAGAATACCAGTGGGGGAAAATGATGCAACCCAGTTTATTGTGGTATTCTTTCGAGAAGATGGAAGGCAGCACATTAGCAGAGGTGTAGTGTTTTTTCAAAATAGAGATAAGCTATTCGTGATGTAAGTTAAGGGAACTTTGAGGTGCACTCTACACCTTGGAAACTGTTGGGCTAGGATGACTTTATGACATAAATCTTCGGATTAATGGTCATAGAAATAATAGCTTACTCTGATAAACAATTGCTTACTCTTGAAGAATTATTACAGATGCTTCATAGTTTTATCCTTTACCAGAATGTGGCTATTTTTCTGTTTACTTCTCAATCTGTAGCAACCCATTGGAATATGAATCTATTGGAGAATTACATAACATGCAAACAGGTACTGTTTTGAAGCTCTCAGGTAGGAATGTTCAGAATTTGAAAATGAGTAGTTGTTAGTCATAGGAATTTTGAAGAACACATATATTCTGTCCTCTTAACAACTTATTTACTTTTAAAAGTTATGGGTTTCCATAGAATGAAACTGTTTTCTGTTTTAGTATGAGAAAGTTTAAATTTATTCTTTTCTCAAAATATTGGCAAGTATATTGTGAAAATATTGTCTAGTTAGAAAACATTCAAGTTGATGGCCCTCTGATTAAAAAGGGGTAATTAATTCATATTTAATGCTAAACAGTATTGATTTTTAAAAGTTACTAAAATAATATTATCTACTACACCAATACAGTGAAATTTTATTTCATGTAGCTTATTTATTTAATTTAATTTTCTCGTCAAAGTTATGTACAGTGGAGTTACAGAAATATCCCCTTTCTCCTTTTTCTCACAGTTTTCCTTCACCACAATACCCCTCACAAGTTGTAATGTACATTTCCATCATATTGTTTTGTAAGCATTTCTATTGCATTGGTTTGCCCTTTGTCCTGTTTCTCGCCATTTTGTTGTTCCTATTCCCTTCCCTAATTAAGGTAAATGTATACCAATACACAGAGTATCAAAATCAAATACAGCAGGGAATAAACCATAGGGAAAAATGCCAAAAGAAAATAGAAATCACATAGTACATTAAAAACAACAACCGCAAATAAAAATCTCTGTTTCCATATCTTGGATTTCATTTTGCTTAGCATCAGCATATATGGTCATATATATAGCATAACAAAGGCCCTGGAAAATAATAGTTGCATGGACACGATATCATGAAAACAACATGTTAACTGTTTTTGATGGTAAAGGTGGAATTAGGATTCTGTTAAAGGAATTTCAAAAGAGTTTTAAAGTTATGACAGGTAAATTTTAATTGTTCAAACTTTTTAACAAGTTAGCCTATTAAAAATTTTTTTTAAATTGCCTGGGAGAACAGTCTCCATGGAGACTTAGCTCAGAGGGAGCAATGTGGGTGAAGATGGCTGTTTTTCACACTAAACAAACAAACCTCAGAAACCTTGCTGTAAATTCTTTTTTTTTTTTTGGGTCTGGTTGTGGAGTCTGAACTCTGGGCCTGGGCGCTGTCCTTCCGCTCTTCAGCTGAAGGCTAGCACTCTACCACTTGAGCCACAGCGCCACTTCCGGCTTTTTTCTTTTTGCTTATGTGGTGCTGAGGAATCGAACCC
>NW_012267455.1:543539-565928 GCF_000151885.1 Dipodomys ordii
CTTTTTTCTTTTTGCTTATGTGGTGCTGAGGAATCGAACCCAGGGCCTCAGGCATGCAAGGCAAGCGCTCTACCACTGAGCCACCTTCCCAGCCCCCTTGCTGTAAATTCTGTAGGTAACCTCGAGAATTGTCCTTACCCAAGAAATATACTCTTACTGTGTGAAACAAGGTTGTAGTGGAATTTAAATTCAAAGTTCTTTAAAAAAAAGACATCAAAATTGTGATTTGACCTTTACTTACCAAAGAGTAATTCTCTAAAAAAGATAATTGGGGTCAAACTATTTTGGGAGAAAGTGCCCTCCACAATGAAAGAAGGTATTGGGTTAAACTTTTCTGTTTACAATACTTTCTACAATGTCTTTGCACATAAAGCACTGAAACAGAAAAAAATCTGATTGGATACTTCAAACCAATGATTTCACATTTCTAAGTGGCTCAAAAATATAATATCATTATTAACATGAGACAGTGAAGACTTCTCTTATTACATAAGCCAAAAAGTTTTGGGATCAGAAAAGAAGAGCAAATGGAAAAAGTAAGAAAACAGTGTTCTTAGAAGCCCTGGCCAAGCGTATTGGCTTCAGCAGTGGAGGAAGGCCAAAACTTTTTTAAATAGATTGTCTTAATATTTTTGCTACCTAAAATGGTTTTACAGAGCCTATTTGGCTCACTTCAATGCACACTAGATCGAATGAAGACATAAAAATAAATTCCACATCCAAATAAAACAGTTTTAAAAGAGAAACCATGAAGACATAGCAGTGGGGGAGGCCTTATAATCCTTCCACTTCACTATACTTTAAGCCAAGAAGCTGTGATTAATTGGAAATCAGGTAAGAGCTAAGAGGAGGACATAGAAATAGGACATAGAAGTATTGTCCTTTGTAACAGACACTGTCATCCAAGGTATGGGTGATTTAACTCTATTCTTCTGCAAACATCTTGTTTCTTTGTTTTTTGTTATTTTGGGGGGTCTGGTCATGGGGCCTGAACTCTGGGCCTGGGCGCTGCCCCTCAGCTCACGGCTAGCAGTCTACAACTTGAGCCACATCGCCACTTCTGGCTTTTTTTCGTATGTGGTGCTGAGGAATCAAACCCAGGGCTTCGAGCATGCATGGCAAGTACTCTATCACTGAGCCAACTTCCCAACCCCTCCATACATCTTGTTAAGCAAATGCAAGACCAAGAGAAAAATAATCTATTGAAGTAATTTTGCAAAGAATAACTTCACTGTTCCTGATATGGTATCTAACGAGAGTCTTAAGTGAGAAGATAAAAGTGGAGTATTCTTCGATTTCCTCTAAGCATCTTGTTAGCAAACTATATCTTTAAGGTTAGAAGTAATTGAACCAAAAAGTGCTGGAGTACTTATTTTTGTGGGGACTTTAGACACAAGAAGACTTTCAAGGTAAAAGAACAAAAAAGTATAGCTAAATATTTGTGATCACAGCTTCTTGGATTGGTTTTCTGGAGACAATATTTCACATGAGAGTTTGTCCTAATTATCATAGATGTTGGGTTTTCATGGCAACCAAATGCAAGAGCGAAGTTTAATGGACTCGCTTGTACAAGTAAACAGCATAATAGAAAAAATGGCAAATAATCTTTAGTGAATTACATTGACTGATTACTTTGCCAGAACAAAGAAGGAAAGACATAATTCAAAATCACTTGACTGAAAAGTATGAAAAAGAGTAGTAAAGAGAGATGAGAGAAAACAGAGGACTGTTTTCTCTCTAATGGAGTAATGGGTTTTGATCTTGTTTCTTCCATTCTATATTCACCAGCTATCAAGTGTATCTCAGGATTGGAATATCCAGTTCAGACAAAGAGATCTCCCATTAGAAAATATTTGCTGCAGATATAGGTGATTTATAACCTTAGACAATCTATTTAAATCTGTTCAAAATTCTCCCTTACCCCAAAATGCCCTCTTTGAACAGTTGGTTTGCTTTTCACATACTGCCTTTGATTAACTATTTAAAATTTTGAGAGGTATATTCATACTCTCTAGAGATTGCTGTTTGGTTGTGACATTTGTGTGTTTGGTCTTTGTTGTGTTTTTAACTGAATTTCAAAAGGTTGTGGTAGTGTGTTACAATTAAATATGTCCATGTAATTGACCTGTGCTCCTGGATCAGAGTCACTCCTTCTATCATTCTCAACCAACCCCTTCTCCAAGATTTATTTCAGATGTACCACTTCCTTTATCACATGTGTACATTGAGTGTTCTAGTTGTACTTGCTACTTTTTAATTTTTCATTCATTCTATCTTTTTACTAATATTCTTCTCTGGTTTCAACTTCTTGATAGTCATTCTGTTAAACTGTCTGTTCATACTTTGACAGGTTTATATACATTCCATGGCATTTCAAACCTGCATATACTTGAACTGATATCAGCTTATATTTCCATAATTAATTCATCTGCAATAACAATTTGAAAGACTGGTGACGTGAAGGAGGACCTAGACATGATTTTATTCTTATCCATTTGGAAGATTAATCTTTAGTCAACAAGAAAGTTTAAAAATGGCTTAGAATGTTTTGCTAACTAGCAGTTTTTATAAATGGCTTTGTACAATGGTTTGTGATTATTTTATTGTACATGGGATAATATTTTCTACTACCTATAACTTTTGGGAAAAGAAGAAAACTAAAATTTATTACTGTGGAGGAATATGATAGAAATAGAAGACAGATTTTATGTTTGTCACATCTCTGATGAGTACCCATATTCAAGACTTGAAGTCATATTACTTAAGGAAAACTTCAAACAACATGATAAGGCAAATATTCGTGAACTTTGAAAATCAAAAGGAAAAGACCAAAAAGAAAAAAACCAAAAAGAAAAAAAATCTGGAAGTTGTGCTGTGGCTCAAGTGGTACAGTGCTAGCCTTAAACTGAAGAGCTGAGGGACAGCGCCTAGGCCAAGAGATCAGGCCCCACGCCCGGACCCCCTAAAAAAATTATTTTAAAAGGCATATATTTTCAGGAGATTAAATATAGGTTACCATTGATTTGAGAATGACCACCTTTTTATACTACATAACCAAGTTTTACTGAAGTACCAGTGTTTTGAAGCACTAAAGATCTTCTCAATTAATGTTTTTCTGAATTCTATTTGACTTCTAATTCAAGTTTTCCGAGCCTTGGTAGACAAATTATGGATCTTATCCTTCCAGGAACTATTTTTTGGCCTACTTATACTGGACTGAAATCTTTCATTAATCATTAGTAGAGGGTTATTAAAGATATTCTTGTGACATTTGTGATCTTGTTCACTCATATGGGCTGGTCATCTGTAAAATGAAAGTGTGAATTACAGTAGTTTCTCTCAGATTTTGTGATCTCATCTTTCATTTTAAGTTGCCTTGCATTTCACACTTGCTTACTGCTAAACCCTGTGTTATTGGGGCCCTAAATTATTATAGGAAATGAGAAGTTAAGATGAGTCTTCAATTACTTCCTGTTAGCATGTTGCATGGGCCTAGGTGAGAAGATTTGCCCTTGTTATCTGATGATGCAGATAACTGGGACCTGGGATCCTAGGAAGCGTGGGTCCTGTAGAATAATAATACCTTTTGGACATCATATCAGCAAAATTTGGGTATGATCAGAAATATGGAGAAAACCATTCTGGGTCCAGCGAGTTAAAACAATATACAAAGCAGCAGAGTAAAATCCCTTGCAGATTAGAGGAAAACAACATTTTGTTTTACCATGTGAATTCAGTAGACTAAGAACACTTAGAAGGTATCACAAGTTTATACCGAAGACATTGCATTGATAATTCTTATATTCTAATATATATTGTAAACCTAATTATTTATATTCCAATCTATTTATTGTAATAAATATCAATTTGTTTGTCAAATTATCGATTAATTCTAGTAAGTTTCATTGTGTGAAACATAAAATTAGCACATATAAATACAAAATATATAATATGTTGTGGTTAGGGTATCAAAGGCAACTCTGTTTTACAGTATTATTCCATTATCTCTACCTCAGAGTTTGGTAAAGTTAGACCTAAAGCTTTACCATTTGTAGATTTACAGCCTAGAGGCAAGAGGAAACACTGTGATTAAAACATTACCAATTTAAGGCCTAATATCAAGGATAAATATGTGGACTTCTCCTGGATCTATGGAAATATTTGGTGATAGAAATTCAGTAGTGCGAGTTCCTGCCTGGTTGGATGGTAGACAGGTCAGGACATTAGGTAATCATGCATAAGAACAATTTTTTCACCTTCTTGGCTTTAGATATTTTTGAAATGGTAGGTATAATAAACAATTACATTTTGATAAAATACTTTCTAGTCAGAACTGTTTATTTCTCTATGATCCCTTGTAACTAAGATTAGTTGTGTTCCAGTAAGATAACCTTTGCTCTCAGGGTAAGATATTCTGTTTGGTCTGTTACTACATGGAAGAAGGGTAAAGGGTCAGTAGACATTTGTGCCAGTAAGACCTCATTTGGGGAATTTTAAGTTGCAAAAGTTTAGAAGTAGCTCTTCAGCAAGGCTTACTTTGAATCCATTAGCTCCACAAAGCTAACTCAGTTGATAAATAAGTACTTGAAAAGCCATCTCTTTGAAACTAGCTATAAAGGCTTCAAAGTATGATCAAATTTAAAATGAAAAAGACTTAAATAGTCATTGGCAAAAAAATGCAAGTGTGAGCAATCTACCGAACAATATGTTTTTTTCCAGTATATACAGAATTTCAGAGAATTAAGATCAATAGCATTGTTAGTAACAATAAGGTTTCCTTGTTACAAATAGACAACCAAGGATATATGCCTGTATAGAGATTGCATCATTAACTACTTAAATTTACAGGATACTACATGCTTCGGCAGCACGTTTACATAAATTACAACAATATAGAGATTAACATGCCACTTGGACAAGGATGATATGAAAATATGCGAATTATTCCATATTTTTCATTCTTCAGTTGCTAGAAATGACAAACAGTTATTAAAAAGTCGATTACAAAAATACAAGTGTAGCAACATATGTGATTCATATAATTGAAAGTTAGTTTGATATCGGTGTATTAAATCTTCACCTTAGAAAGGTCTTTACATAGCATAACTTTTACAAAACTTTTGAAATAAGATAACATTTTAATTTTATCCCAAAGAAATAAAATACTATAAGGACCTAGGAGTAAAAAGAATCTTAAACTGTTTTTATATGGAATGCAATCTGTAAGGACACATTTATTAATGAATGTATATAATATATAACAATGTAGTATTCCAAGTATTATATCTAGGAGAGAACGAAATAGATTATGAACATTTTACAAACAGAATACAGAATATGTTAAAATATACTTTCTTCAGACAAGCACCGGAAATATCTTCAGGTTCTGTACTACTCATTTCAACAGATATGGTAAAATTATTTCTGATTTAAAAAATCACAAGCTCTACAGAAATCATTATAGATGTATACAAACAACTCTTGAATATATTTTGACATCAAAGTCAGGCAATTCATTTGGAAGAATACCATGGAATCTATGAATTTTTAAAGTAAGATATTGCTGTTGCTTTGTATTGGGAAACTATTTTGTACAGAGACAAAGGATGGACTGGCATTTTTGAAATTTAAGTAACTTAACCAAATCATTAAGACATAGGAGAACAATTTGTACAGCCTTTCACAACTTCAAAGAGGTAGTCATACATACTTGTCTTTTGGCAGTATCAAATGCAGTTTCTTCCAAGTTGTTCTTCAGACCTGGTTTAAAATAATGGTTCAAAAGAAGGAGATCAAACGTATCTTTGCTGTTTCTATTCCCAGCAGCAAGATCCAAGGAGGTCAAGAGGCCTTTCGTTTAGACATTGGTATCTGCATCATGATGAAGTAAGAAAGAAGCCACACTGGTATTATTCCACGTATAAGCACTGTGCAGGTGTTTCCAGCCATTCACAATTATTGCATGAATATCTGCCTCGAGCCACCAACTCATGGACAATGTCTCAGTGTCAACTGTAGGTTTCCTGATGAAGAGCGGTATACTCATCATCATCCCTAGTATTCACACGAGTGGCCTTTTTGGGAAGTTTTCGCCACATTGTAGAAAGCCTATTAATTTCAGCAGCCCAAAGAAGAAATTTGCTTGGATCCTTCTCCATTTTTTTCTTATAAATGATACCATTCCTCACTTTTTCATCTTCTTCCTCACCTTCATCAGAATTGCCTAACCCGAGAGTTTGAGTACCAGTCGGAAAGAGGTGTCCATGTATTTCTCCAGTATTTGACGTTGGTTTAATAATTAAACTTCAGTTGAGAAACAAAAAGTTTAAAAACTGTTACAAAGTAAAGTAATTAATCAGAATATGTTACTATTCATAATAATCATAAGCTGAATTTATAGTGATAGTCAAATATGTAAGAAATGGGACAATTTGCCATACATTTGCACTTAATATGTGAGAAAGAATTTTCTAGGTCTTTTAAAATATATCTTAAGTTTAATAAAGAACCTATTCTGTGACATCATATGATAATCAGATAAAGCTGATATTAGAACAAAGAACAGATTCTACTAAGTTTTTGTATGTTGATGTATATACTTATTTTGGTTGTCAAAAACTGTGGGGATTTCGACTTGAGTTATTGTTCTTGCTAGGCAGGCGTCATATCAGTGGTTAATTTTATGATAGGGGTTCCCTTTTCACAAGAACATGCACCTGATCTGTCATTTTAGCCTTCCCATCATCAATGGCATCAGAGTTGCAGACCAACTTGTCTAGCTTCATACCTTGGCTGGCCTGGATTCCGCAGTCCTTCCAATCTTAGCCTGTACATAGTACAATGTGGTAGAAATGATCCAATGCACCCAGCTATAGATTGAGAAGGAGGTCCACTAAACTTTTGGCCTGATTCTATTCTTAAGCCTCCTCAGTAGTTACGAGTAGAGGTGGGAGCCCCTGGTGCCAAGCAGTAAGAATATTTTTTAAAATAACTAGACATATATATGACTTGTGATTACCTCAGGAAAAAAATTCAAAAAATCATTTTTAAATATTCACATTATAAATATTTCAAAAACAAAATATATGTGTCTGAATAATTTACATGTGTAAAAATCATGCAAAATTATATTAACTAGTCCTACAACTCTGAAAAAAGAATTACCCTAAAGAAACAGAAGAAAATATTTAAGTTCAAAATTTGAAATTTAGAAAATTAAATGAAGTGTACACTTTAGATGACTTAAGTAACTGTAAACCCTCTGCATATAAATTTTCTTATAAAAATGCATGAACAAAGAAAGCAGAAGTACCCATTGATCAATAGCAACAGCAAAAGCATCAGTAGTTCTTTTTTGAGCATACAAAAAAAATCAATGGAAGAGATAACAATGTTCCTTCCATAAGAAATGTACTTATTTCTGTAACTGTAACCCCTCTGTACATTACCTTTACAATAAAATTAAATTGAAATTAAAAATAAACCATATAAGGGATCTTCAATCATATTATGACAAATTTCTAATCAGACACTAGATTAAATATTAGACAGCAATGGCAACACATTTAAGGTGTTAAAAGGACATATCTAATACCAACCTTTCTAACAAATATATATGCTTTCTCCAAATGTGAGAGATGAGCTAAGTACCTAACGTTGGCTCAGGCATATAACCTTAACTACTCAGGAAGGTGAATTGTGAGGATTGTGGCTCAAAGACAGCCTGGGCCTTGTCACCTCAGAAGCAAATTTTAGGAGAGCTGTCCTTGAGAAGGACAGAGGTCTTCTTGTCATGTCATAGGATAAGGTGGCCATCAAGCATGGAAGCTATTGGCCAGTGTCTCCACAGAAGCAATTTATGAGATTCAGGAGTCCTCTACAAGATCAGAGGGCTTTGACCACTCTCCTAGTAGTTTCAGGAATGGCATAACAATGACCAGAGCAACCTCAAGCCCACATGGAGTCCTTAGCAACAGTCTTTGAAGACTATAAGCTAGAGTATCAATGCTGGCAAGCTATGATTGGTCCACTTTTTCTCTGACTTCACTGGCCCAGACTCTGATTGGTCCATTTCTTCTATGATGTCACTATGATGGGCTGTGATAGCTCCGTTTTAAGAGGTCATGCAGTCTATATAGGAAGCCATTGTGCTCCAACCTATGTCAGTTAACACCTCTAGGAACTCTTGATTGGTGACACGCTGGACTGACTCAAAGCAAAATTCATGATTTTTCTGATTTGCAGGGGGGTGTGAGTTGTCGTTTGGTTTTGGTATTTCTTCTTATTTTTTCTGTGTGTCCATTATTTTATTTAGTTAATTTTAGGTAGACTTGTTGTCTGCCACCATAGCAGAAGCATGGAAGAATACAAAGAATCATCCTCCATATCCTTGAATGAAGATATCATCAATCAATACCAGATGAAAGAGCTCATTGACCATGGTACCAATGGACAAGTGAAGCTGGCTATCCACACCTCACATACATGGAAGTGGCAGTTAAAATACTCCTGAAGGGATGAAAGGTTAAGGTTTGAGGCAGTGACGACTTGTTGCTTGTTTCTGTCTAGCAAAGCAACACGTGGTGGTAATCCAAACACCTGGTTGATTGTGTGCCTTTATAAGACCAGCAAATCCTTAGCTCAGGGCTCTCCTCCTAGGCTCCACTGTACCAAAGTGTAGGACGAGGCCCAATCTGCAACACGTTTAAATAAAACAGCTGTAGAGTCTGACTTTCGGTGGTCTTTTTGCAGGGGGGGGTTCCTGCAACCATGGCATAACATACTAGTGGGGGCTGGTCCGGGATACCCCCCAAAGACCCCGGAGACCTCAGATTCCAAACGTAAAACAGCGCTGTCATTGTTCATTTGTCTTGTCCTCTCGTTTGTCTGTTTTACTTTCATTTTCCCTTGTGAGGATGGCCCCTCCAATTTGTAAAGGGTTGTCAAAGTGGACCCACTTGTACGACAACACTGGAGCAACTGGGAGATGTCCCATATCTTCTTTTGGGGAGGGGATAACCCTGCTGTGTGGAGCAGGGGTTCTTGGAACCCCACCATGTGGAGGGGGGGTCCTTGGAACCCCGCCATCTGGGGCGGGGGTACTTGGAATCCTGCCATGTGGGGCAGGGGTCCTTGGAACCCTGATGTGTGGGGCGGGGGGGGGGTCCTTGAAACCCCGCTGTGTGAATTGTGGGGGGAGGGTTGGTTTGGTGTTGGGCCAGAACTGACCAAGAGAGCCTCCTAACCGAGGCCCAACTCGCCCACTGTGGGTCTGCTCCTTCTGCTGTGGGGCATGGGTATGGAAGCTGCCATGACAGGAGTCAGTGGGCCAATTTGGGAAATCTCCACTTTGTAAGCATTTTTTTTTTTGGTAACTGTCAGGCCTGCATGTGTTTTGTTTGTACTGTTTATTGATTTTTGGGCTGTATGACTGACAGGAGTGGAAACCATGGGCAACACCCCAACTAGCCCCCTAGACTTACAAAAAGAAACTAAGAAAGAGGAAAAGAAAGTGTACCCCTGGTTTTTCAGGGAGATAACTTGGAAGAAGAAATGTTTCCTCCCCCATATTCCCCTTCCCAGGTTCCTTTTGCAGAACCTGAGAATGATCAAGAGGAGGAGGGAGCTATAGAACACTTGGCACCTGCCCTTCAAGTTTCTGAGGGGCCAGTCACTCAAGCCCACAGTGGGATCAACCCCCCATCTAATGCAGCTGTTTTTATCCCTACGTGCCATAGGTACTGTGGATGTGGATGGTCAACAGCAACCCAATAGTTTCCATTTTCTACCAGTGCTCTATACAATTGGTGCATACAAAACGCCCCCTTTTCTGAGAAACCCCAGGATTTAATTCATTTGCTGGAAACTATTCTCTTTACTCATCAGCCCACTTGGGATGATTGCAGTCAGCTTTTACAAGTTCTTTTTACCACTGAAGAGAAAGACCATATCTGAGAGGTGGCCCAGAATCATAACCGTGGCCCCACAGGAGCGCCCATCACGGATCCGGCCCTGATGGCTGCCTATTTTCCTGAGATCAGACCAACATGGGACTACAAGACAGTTGAAGGTAGGGAGCGTCTCCTCATGTATCGCCAGGCTCTGTTGGCAGGTCTCAAGGCGGCGGCTTGCTGACCTACTAATATGGCCAAGGTTTATGATGTAAGACAGGGAGTAAGTGAAAGTCCAGCAGCATATCTTGAGTGGCTCTTGGAAGCTTTTAGTCAATATACTCCATATGATCTTGAGACCCAGGAGTCGGCTCAGATGATTATGTTTGCCTATATAAATCAAGCTGCACCAGACATAAAGTTGCAGGCTCTAGACAGATTTGGTGAAAAGTCTATTAGGGATCTAGTAGCCATGGCAGAAAAGTTTTACAATAAGAGAGAGACCGGAGCAAAGACAGAAAAAGAAAGAGAGAGAACATAAAATTGAGCGTGAAATGAGAGACTGGGCCAAGGAAAAGAGGCCAGATTTGTTGGACTCACCACTATCTCATGCTGAGCATACCTTGTTCACAGATGGCAGCAGTTTCATTCGAGATGGAAAAAGGTACACAGGCCCAGCAGTCACCATGGACACTGTGATAGTGTGGGTAGAAGCACTCCACCAGAGAACATCTGCACAAAGAGCAGAGCTAGTGGCACTAACAAAAGCCCTACATATGGGAAAAGGGAAGAGACTAAACATTTACATAGACAGTCGGTATGCTTTTGCCACCGTGCATGTCCATGGAGCCATTTACCGAGAGGGGGATGCTGACAGCTGAGGGAAAGACTATTAAAAACAAACAAGAAATTTTAAGCCTCATCCAGGCCTTATGGGAAACAGCAAATATTGCCATTATGCACTGCCCTGGCTATCAAAAGGGAACTGATTCAATAACCAAAGGAAATAACTTGGCTGATCAGGCAGCTAAGGAGGTGGCCCTCCAGCCCAGAGCATAAATACTGACACTAGTAGACCCAGGACCACGAGCTTTGCCTCCTGAGCCTCAGTACCCCCAAGAAGACTTGGAGTGGATAAAGAAAATTCCCAAGGCCTATAAACCCCCTGGCAGAGAAGGAAACAAAGACTGGTGGAAAACTGGTGAGGGGAAACTTACCTTGCCGCAAAGATTGGGCAAGGGGATTCTTAAGAGAATCCATCGGGTCTCTCACATGGGAACCTGAAGAATGCAGGACTTGCTCTGACACTCAGAAGTAAAAATTAGGCAAGGGAATCAACTCTTGAGGACATTGTTAAAAATTGTAAAGCCTGTCAGCTCACCAAGGCCCCCAATCAGCTGGTTACAAAAGGAGCTCGTCTCCATGGAGGTAGGCCAGGTGTGTATTGGGAAATAGACTTCACAGAAATTAAAACTGGAAAATTTGGATATAAAAATTTGCTAGTTTTTGTAGAAACCTTTTCAGTATGGGTTGAAGCCTACCCAACAAAGCATGAGACCACAAATGTTGTGGCTAAGAAGATCCTGGAAGAAATTCTACCCAGGTATGGCTTCCCATCCCCCAATGGGTCAGACAATGGACCGGCCTTTGTCTCAAAAGTAAGTCAGCGAATAGCTCCAGCATTGTGGATGGATTGGAAATTGCACTGTGCTTATAGACCCCAGAGTTCAGGGCAGGTATGAATCAGATTCTATAAGAGACCTTAACTAAGTTGGCCTTGGAGACTGGTGTAGACTGGGTATTGCTCCTTCCTTTTGCCTTGTTTAGAATAAGAAATTCACCCTATCGGCTTGTCCTTAATTGCTTGCTGATTTGGATGATACTGAATTTCTCTGTAAGCTGGACTATTTACAGCTGGTGCATAAGAGTATGTAGCCCCAACTTAGAGCATTATATGATTCTGTTTCTATTCCTATCCCACATTTGTTTAAACCAGGGGCCTGGGTGTTTGTTCGAAGGCACAATTTGCTATCTCAGGAAACACGATTGAAGGGACCTTACATGGTACTAGTGGCTACACCCACTGCCCTTAAGGTGGACAGCATTGCTGCTTGGATCCACTGCTCCCATGCCAGACTGGCTGACCCCTTTGCCCTGGATGACCATCAGGAAACATGGGAAGTCTCCAAGCATCCTACCCAACCACTCCACATACGCCTCAATAAAAGATAAATGGACTGATTGTTATTGGTATACTCGTTCAAGATCAAGAACTGTTGAAGTTTAGTTTTGGGCCAGAGCCACAAGATTGTGGCTCAGGACCATAAATCAAGCGCGAGGGGGGGGGGTTGAAAGGCTAAAGTTTGAGACAGTAAGCACTTGTTGCTTGTTTCTGTCTAGCAAAGCAACACGAGGTGGTAATCCAAACACTTTGTTGATTGTGTGCCTTTATAAGACCTGCAAATCCTTAGCTCAGGGCTCTCCTCCTAGGCTCCGCTGTGTCAGAGTGTAGGACGAGGCCCAAGCTGCAGCCCCTTTAAATAAAACAGCTGTAGAGTCTGACTCTTGGTGGTCTTCTTGCGGGGCGGGAGGGAGGTCCTGCAACCATTACAGCAAGAGTCCTCCAATCATCAGTTAAAGAATGAAGTGGACATTTTTAAGAAGGTATGGCACAAACACACCATCAGGTTGTACCAGGTGATGGAGAAGGAAGAGTATATGTATCTCATCATTGGAACTGGCCAGTAGGGGATACCTTCTGGGGTGGATCTCAAAATCCTGCCGCCTATAAGAGGATGAAACCAAGAGGCTCTTCACACAAATTGTAAGTGCTGTTCACTACCCACACCAGAACAGAATCACACACTGAGACCTTAATTCCAACAATATCTTGTTGGATACCAAAAGCAATATCAAAGTCAGTGGTTTTATCTGAGCATCTGGTTCACCCTGGGGCAGTTGCTATCAAATGTATGTGCTGCTGTGCTATTCCAACCCCCCTAAATTTTCCTGGAAGAAAGAAATGATGGCCGGGTGCCAGTCGCTCACTCCTGTGATCCTAGCTATTCAAGAGGCTGAGGTCTGAGGATCATGGTTCAAAGCCAGCCCAGGCTGGCTCTATCCTCTGACCAGACTAATACTGATACCAAAGACTAATTTGAGGTGGAGATGGCAATGGATAGAGATGGCTAGCATATAGTTACAACTCTTCTCAGAATAAGCTGCTGAATGTGGGCCCAGGAACAGAGCAGTTCCAGACAAAGGGGAGAGAACCCTAAGAGATATCAAAGATAACTTCACTTGAAAGCCAGAAGGCCCTGTTATTGAGATGGTAGGGATTTGTAGGTGGTGTACTAAAAAAAAGAGTTCTAAGTGGGATCCACGAATTGAGATCAAAACACTGTTTGCTTAGCAAAACCCTCAGTCCAGCCAAGAATACAAGTGCATCAACTGCCATAGATTTCCTCAGGAGGGATTCCAGCCACTGAGCACCTTGTACTGCAGTGTAAACTGAATGTTGTAGTTATCAAAGCATGTAATTTTTGTGCATACAAAACTACTTTAATTACACTTAAACTACACCATAGTCATTAAAATTTTTGTTTGATTTATTTTATTCTGTTATTTAAGATGCAGTCTCATTATGTAGCCAAGTCTGATCTTAATTTCATAATTCTCCTGCCTAGTCTCCCAAGTGTTGGGATTACAAGTGTGTACATCTATGTTATCCATCATACTATTATCTGCATGTTTCCTTAACTTTCAATACTTTATTTTATCCCTTGGCAATACTGCGGTTTTGATTCTGAGGCTGGTGCTGGGCAACCGAGTCCTCTACCACTTGACCTCTGCGCCTGGCCTTACTCTTCATTTTACTTTAGATGAGCTCTTATTGTATTATTTTTTGTATTGCATTTTATGTGCTTGGGTCAGAATCAGACTGTGATTGTAATGTATTTTCCTGCTGAGAAGCTTTTTTGTCCTTTTATATTTCTTATAAATATAATTTTTCTTCTTAATAAAAAGAAGGTACACAGAGGTGTTACATTTATATAAGTCATTTTAAAATTCAAAACCTTATTTTAGAAGAGTAAAAATGCATATAATCACTAAATTTTATCTCTAGAGAAAATGGCTACTAGATTAAATGTTTTTGGAGGCTAGGTCAGTGGCATTTGGAATTGTTCTCACTTCAGCTCTAGACAATGCTACATCCCTTATGGCACAGCTGTGGAAGATTTGAAATACTCTTGTACATTTTATTGACCATTTGTACATTTCTGTGCTGATGAAAAGTGATATAGCAATTATGGTACAATATGACACATTCTTCTAACATAACATAGCATTACCACATTACCCAGCAATTCCATTGTGCATTGCATAACCAAAAGAACTGAAAAGAAAAAACTAATAGCTCATATGCCAATAATAACAGCAAAGTTCACAATAGTCAGAAGTTGGAATTACCTGGACTGTCTATCAGATATACAGGTTTACAAAATATGAGGTAAGCATTAATGGATTATGACATCCACAAAATGCTGAAATTAATATATATCTGTCACGGATGGACACAAAAAATAATCTACTATTTATGTGAAACATTGACTAAACCATTTTATAAGAGAAAATGGAAGATTAAAATTTCTGGGGCAGGTCATTGGGGTGATTATTACTCAATGATTGTGTGGATTCCATCAGTATCAACAAGATAGTTCACAAATAGAGGTAATGGTGTGGATATAATTAATGTCACTGAATTTTATACGTGCCTAGCAAGCATGAGGCCCTGCGTTCATCCACAGCACATCCAAAAAATGCTAAATCTTCTTTCTGTTACCTACCATGAGTGGTAGGTGCTTTTCTAATATTTTGATTGTATCCCTCAGAGGATCTCTGGTGGATCTCTGATGTTTAGTCATGCTTTACAGACAATCAATTATTTTAATATTAATTTTAAATTTTAAAGGAAACCTCATATATTAAAATGAGGGTAATGCCTGCAGATCTAATTCAAGATGCTAAAACAGGAAGACCCTTACACAGTATAGGCTGCATAGAGAGGTCATGTCTAAATTTCCATGGTTGCTGTTGAAACTGGAGGGACAATTATTTGTAAGTAATTGCAAGTGATAGATAACTGAGAGATAAGTTTCTGATCACATTATATTTTGGTCATGTCAGCTTGTATTTAATATTTACATGAATTTTTAAATTTTTCCTTTTTCCCTTACTCTCAGCATGTCATTCTGAAACTTTATACTATGTTCTCATTTGCTACATTTAAAAAGAAACATAGTTTTCCTTTGTATCATATTAAACATGGTTTTTGATTTTTTTCTATATTATACAACTACTATTATTTACTTTTGAAAATGTTAGGGAAATGAACAGGAAGATATATATTCAAATGTTTTTTTCATGCGATTGTTTCTAACACATTTATAAGGTTATTTTTTTGTTGCTTTGTATGTCCCTCCCCCACAGTATAACTCCTGCTTTCACTGTATTTGATGTCGGTATAATTTGTGGAGGGGAAGGGGAAAAACAAATCGTTTAAATAGGGATATAGGTGGACCCATTGCAACAATGACATGTACAAGTGGTTATATCGAAAAATGAACTTTACAACTTTGGTGTGGGGAAGGGGGGATAGCGAGGAGGATTAGGTGGGGGAGTGGGAGAGGATGGGAAGGGATAGGAAGGGGAAACAAAGGAGGAGAATACAATGCTTGATAAGAAATGTACTCATTATCTTGCCCATGTAATTGTAACCACTCTGTACAGTATGTTCATAATAAAAAATAAAAATTAAAAAAAGAAAAATTTTATGTTTTTTTTCTGCATGTAAGGACTGGCCACTGTCTCTGAGATTTTTCTCAGTTCTGCTAATTGAGCCACAGATAAACTTCCAGCTTCATTCTTTTGAAAAGTCTCATGCAAAGCCCAGCACAACTAAGGAGGCTGAAATCTGATCTTGATTTGAAGCCAGTCTGAGCAGCAAAGTCTGAGATTCTTATCTCCAATTAATCACCAAAAAGCTGCGGGTAGTAGAATGGTATCTAGCCTTGTGTAAAACAGGGCAAGTTCAAGCCCTAGTATTGTAATTACATTAACAAGTCTCATGGACTTTCTTCCTTGGGCTGGCTTTGCACTGCAGCCCTTAGATTTCAGCCTCCTGGGTAGTTAGGATTTAAAGGCATGAGAAATCAACCGCAGACATTTTAATTTTTTTTTAATCATTCGTGGGGCTTAAATTCTGGGTTAGTTGCTGTCTCTGTGCTCTTCAGCTCAAGGCAAACAGTCTACCACTTGAGCCATAGAACCACTTCCAGTTTTCTGGTGCTTTATTACTGTACTAGAATGTGACTGCCCAGTTTGCATCTTGGGCCACAGCTCAACTCCAGGTTTTTTTAAACTCTTGGTAGTTAATAGGAGATGAGTCTTACGCAAAGCCCAGCATGAATCAGTTGGCTGAAATCTGAGGATCACGGTTCAAAGCCAACCAAAGCAGGAAATCCCATAAGACTCTTAGCTCCAATTAATCACTGAAAAACTCGGAGTGCTAAAGCTCTATCCTTGAAAAAAACAGCATAAATTCAAGCCAAACATAGCACACAGATGCATACACAGAGAAAGCCTCATGGACTTTCTTGCATGGGGTAGCTTTGAACAATGATTCTCAGATTTCAGCCTATCTTCATCCTCTGTCCTTTGAAAATTTTATGGGTCCTGTGGCTTGACATCTGTCATTGGGGCCTATATCTTAGCTTTTACACTGAAGATTGGTGCTTTACCACCTCAGCCACAGCTCAAGGCTTTGTGCTGTGTAGCTGGGGATAAGAATCTCAAGCATGTTCCTTCCTAGACTGACTTGACTCTGCAATTGTCAGTTGTCAGCCTCTTGTGTAAAAAGGATTACACATATAACCATCAACATTTGGGTCATTTTAAAACATTAATACGTGCTTGCTTCCACCTTTTTTCTTTTGTTTTTCTTTTTTACTTTTCCTTGGAGTGGAAATTGAAGCTCAGATGTTGTCTCAGGGCATACATGGGACCAACCATAACATTTGGTTTTTGTGGAGAGGTTAATTGGAGAGAAAATAATCATGTATAGCTAAGCCAGATTCAGGAGGCTGAAAATTGAGGAGAGTCCATGACACTCTTTTCTCCAATGAACCACTAAAATCTGAGAGTTGTAGATTATTGGGCAAAATAGTGCAAGTTCAAGCACCAGGACTGCCAAACACACACACACACACACACACACACACACACACACACACACACACACATGTCTTATGAACACCTATACTTGAGCTGAGCTTTAAACAGTATCCTCAAATTTTAGCCTAAGTAGCTAGAATTACAAATATGAGTCCCCAATGAAACTTCTGTTACTTGGTCTTTCTTGTCTTCTTCCAACCTTCTTTTCATTTATTTCATTCTTTTTGTTTGTGTTGGGCCTGGAGCTCAAACTCATGCAAGTATTGGCCTGACTCAGGAAGCTGAAATTTGGCCATCATGGTTTGAAAGCAGCCTGGCCAGGAAAATCCATAAAATTCTTATCTCCAATCAATCAACAAAAACCTATTCCCAGTGTTGCCACCACACACAAAACAGTCTCCTGGAATTTCTTGATTGGGTGTGCCTTTACATAAGATCTTATATTTCAGCCTCCTGCATTTCTAGAATTAAAGACATGAACCAAGAATCTTGGGTTCTCTATTTCCAACCATTTAATTTTCTTATTGTGATGCTGAGGCTGGATCTCTGAGCCAGGGCATTGTTTCAATTGGCTTTTCATTCAAGGCTGTTGCTTTCCAACTACAACCACAGTTTTATTTCTGGTGTTTTTTGCTGGTTAGTTGCAGACTTATGCACTTCCCTGTCCAGGCTGGCTATGAACAACAACCTTCAGATTTCATTTTTGTGAATCACTAGGATTACACATATTGACCAAAATTTCATGCATTGCTCATTTTGAAACTTTAACTGGATTTTCTCACAACATTTTTTATTCTTTTTCATAATCCTGAGGCTTGAATTCAGGACTTGAGCACTGTCCCTGAACTTCTGTTACTCAAGGTGAGAACTCTACTACTTGGGCCACAGTGCCACTTGCAGTCTTTTTATTTATGAGGTACTGAGGAAACAAACCCAGGGATTCAAACATGGTAGGCAAGCACTCTGTTACTAAGCCACATTCCCCGCCATTCTTCTACCTATTTATTTGTATTTTTATTTCCTTGTGAATGCTGGTCCTGGGTCTAAAAATCAAGTGCAGGCCCAGAAGTTTTTATTCAAGATTAGAACACTAAGACACGAACCACCACATAATTGTGGCCATTACTTTTTGTTTTCTTTTAAGTAGCTACTTAGATTTGAGACCATGAATTCTACCAGGGCTGGCTTTCAAATGTGATCCTCAGATATGAGCCTCCCAAGTTGATACCATCACAGGTGTTTGCCACCTATGCTTAGCTCATTTTAATCTCTGAAATTGTCTTTTTCTTATCCTACTTCTCTATATTTATTTATTTTATACTTTGTGTGTGAGTGTTGGTGTATATCAAGGTCTGGATGCTGTCCCAGAAAATATTTTCTCATTTCTGCCATTGGAGCCACAGTTCAATCACCAGGTTTTATTTTTCTTCCTTTTAGTGGTTAATTGGACATAAGTGTCTCATGTAAAGCCCAGCAAGACATAGGAGGCTGAAATCTGAGGATTGTAGTTGAAGCCATCCTTGGCAGGAAAGTCCATGAGACTATTTTCATCAACTAAATACCAAGACGTTGGGAGTGGTAGTGCTCCTACATGAATTCAAGCACAAGTTTGGCACACACAGATAAAAAGCCCCATAGACTTTCCTGTTTGGACTGGCTTTTAACTGGTATCTTCAGACTTCAGCCTCCTGAATAGCTAAAATAATAAACAAGAACCAACAGTCCCAGGCTTAAATCTCAAATGGTAATTTCTTCTCTTCTTTCAGTTTTGTTTTTGGTCGACTTAGGGCTAAATTGGGAATTGTTTCCCAGGTTTTTCATGGAATTTAAGTACTTTACAACTATTATCACACCTTCATTTCCAGCTTTTATTGGGTACTTAGAGATAAAAATTTCAGTCACTGCCCTGCCCAGGCTGGCTTTGAGCTATGATCCTCAATTTCAACATTCTTAGTAGCTAGGCATACACACATAAACCAAAAACCCATGGCTCATTTTGAAATTATAATTCTCGCTTTCTCCCATATTTTATAATTTATGGTCTTTTTTCTTTCTTTTTGTAAGTGTCTTTTTGAAAGTGAATAACTAGGAAAAAACATGAACCAAAACCCATGATCATTTTGAAACTTTATGTTTCTCTTTACCCATCATTTTTAGTTTCTGCTTTTTTGTTTCTGTTTTTGTTTTGAAATGTGTGTTTAGGATTTCAACTTAGTGCTTAGGTGCTGTTCCAAGCTTACTGTTTAAGACTACCACTCAACCGAATGAACCAAACCACAGCTTGTAATTTACTTTTGGTGCAAATTAGATATATGAATCTCATGGACTTTCCTGCCTGGGCTGGTCATGAACCGTGATCCTTATATTTCATCCTCCTGACTATCTCATATAACATGTGTGAACAACAAATGTTTGATTCATTTCAACTACTCTCACGGGCTCTTCCTTTTGTACTTCTGTTCTCCTTTTATTTCTTCTGTGTTTGTCCTGTGGTTTGAACACAGGGTCTGGGTGCTGTCCCGGAAACATTGTCCCAGTTTTGCCTGGAGAACTACAGCTCAATTCCTGTTTTTTTCTGTTTTGATGGTTAATTAGAAATGATTATCATGTAGAGACAGACCTGATTCATGAGGATGCAATCTGAGGATCAAATTTTGTACCAGCATGGGTAGGAAAGTCCATGATATCTCCAATTATAACCACTAAAAAGCTGAGATTAGTAGAGCCTTAACCAAAACAGTACAAGTTCAAGCAACAGGTCTCACACACAGACATACATACACACACACACACACACACACACACACACATACGCACACACACACACACGTCTTATGAACTTTCCTACTTGGTCTGGCCTTTAAATATTATCCTCAGATTTTAGCTTCCTTTGTAACTAGAATTAGAGTTATTATGAGCCATCAATGATTGGCTGATTGGCTCAATGAAGCCTCGGTTATTGGTTCTTTTCTTCTTCTACCCTTCTTTACATTTATTAATTTCATTGTTTTGGGTGTGCTGCTCCTGGAGCAGGAACTCATGCAATTCCTTGACTGTTTCAGGAGGCTGTGGTCTGACCTTCATGGTTCAAAGCCATGTTGAGTAGGAAAGTCTAAGATCCTTTCCTCCAATTAACTTCTAAAAACCTGGGAGTAGCACAGTACTAGCCCCAGGATGGCCCACAACTGTCTTCTGGACTATCCTGCTTGGATTGGCCTTTATACTGGATTCCCATATTTCTGCCTCCTGAGGTTTTAGAATTACAGGCATGAGTCACAAGCACCATGTTCTCTTCTTATGACTATTTTTGTGATCCTGAGGCTGGATCCTGAGGCACTGTTTCATAGCTGTCTCACTCAAAGCTGGTGTTTTACAACTCCAATCACAGCTTCACTTCTGTTTTCTTGTTTGTTTGTTTTGCTGGTGATTTGATGATGAGACACGATAACCCTCAGATTTTATCTATCTTTGTATCTAGGATTACACACATGAAACAAAAACTCATGCTCATTTTGAAAATTTAGTTGGATTTTCCAACACATATTTTAATTTCTCTTTTTTATTTCCACATAAATGCTGGGCTTGGGGCTATAAATCAGAGCCTATGTATTGTCCCAGTAATTTTTTTTTCTCATCTATTTTTTCATTTATTTATTTTTCTTTTTATTGTGAAAATGCCATACAGAGGGTTTACAATTACATGAGCAAGGTAATGAGTACATTTCTTATCAAGCATTGTTGCCTCCCCCTTTGTTTCCCCTTCCCATCCCTAGCCATCTTCCCACCACACCCCCATGGCCCTGACAACCACCCTCCTGAACCAATGTTGTAAATTTGTTTTTAAACATAACATCTTGTACATCTCATTGTTGCAATGGATCCACCTGTATCCCTATTTTTTTTGCCCATCATGGGGCCTGAACTCTGGTCCTGGGAACTGTCCTTCAGCTCTTCAGCTTGAGGCTAGAGCCCTACCATTTGTGCTACAGTGCCACTTCTGGATTTTTCTGCTTATGTGTGGCTGAGGAATTGAACCCAGGACATCATGCATGCAAGGCCAGCATTCGACCACTTAGTCAGCTTCCCAGTTCAGTCCCACTGTATTTTTAATGCTAGACCTCTAATATGTTAGCCACAGCTCAATTCGGGGCTTTGTTTTTAAACCATATTTGCCTAATTAGAGTTGAGTCCATGGACTCCCTTGCCTTGGCTGGCCTTGAACACTGATCCTCAGATGTGAGACCCTTGAGTAACTACAAGAACAAGTGTAACCTATTTCAGTTTTGCTCATTTTAACCTCTGAAATTGCCTCTCTCTTTTCTTCTTCCACTTTTATTTTCATTTATTTATTTTATTCTTATGTATACTGTTCCTGGAGATTGATCTAAAGGTGTTGGTAATGTCCCTGAAATCATTGTCTCATTTCTGCCATTGGGGCAACACGTCAAGCTCCAGCTGTTTTCTTACTTCTTTTGGGGGGATCATTGGACATAGCAGTCTAATGGAAATTACAGAATGATTCAAGGAGCTGAAATCTGAGGATCAAAGTTTGAAGCCAGCCTGCATAGGAAATTCCATGATACTCTTTATCTCCACTTATCTGGTAGTGATTCCACTAATGAGATTGATAAAACTTCAGCCTAGAGTAAAGTAGAACAAATTCAACTCCCATGACTGGCACACACAGAAAAATGGCCAATGGAATTTTCTGTTTGGGCTTACCTTTAAATGTTATTTTCTGAATTTATCCTCCTATGTAGTTAATACAACATGTGTAAGCCACCAATGATTGATTACTTTTTTAATTTTAATTTTAATTTTTGTGAACATACTGTACAGAGGGGTTACAATTACATTTTCAAGATGTCAAGCATTGCAGCCTCCTCCTTTGTTTACCCTTCACATCCCTTCCTGGCCTCCCCCAGCCACCCCAACCAATCCCCCCCACTCCTCTCACTGAAATTGTAAAGTTCATTTCCTACATGACAACTTGTACTTCTCATAGTTGCAACGGGTCCGCCTGTATCCTTAAACGATTTGTTTTTCCCCATCTCCTCCACAAATTATAACGACATCAAATATAGTGAAGGCAGGGGTTATACTGTGGGGAAGGGACATGCAAAGCAACGAAGTAATAATTTATAAATGCGTTAGAAACAAATGCATGAAAGAAAAAAACATTAAAATACATATCTAAGGGTTCATTTTCATAACATCACATTATCTGACCTTTTCTGCTTGACTCATACATATACTAGATATTGCA
>NW_012267455.1:567453-592262 GCF_000151885.1 Dipodomys ordii
TATTTTATTTTTTGTGGGGCTATTACAAATGGAGTTGCTTTCCTAATTTCAGCCACACTTTTCTCATTGTTGGCATACAGAAAAGCCATTGATTTTTGAGGGTTAATTTTATACCCTGCTACTCTGCAAAATTTTGTGATTGATTAATTTAAAAGTCTGTCACTGACTATTTCTTCTCTTCTTCTACACTTCTTTATTTCTTTTGTGCTGTTCCTGAAGCTTGAAGTCGGAGCCTTCGTGTTTGTCTTTTTATATCTTCTATATAACTTGTTTCAGTTTTGTTGTTCTAATGTTTTGTTTGTTTATGTTGCTTTATATATCTTCTTTTTATATTTCACAAAAGTAACTTTTAGCTTGGTACTGGTGGCTCATGCCTGTAATCCTCCTCAGGAGGCTGACATCGAGGATCACAGTTTGAAGCCAGCACAGGCAGAAAAGTCTGGGAAATTCTTATTTCCACAACACTATTAAATATAGTAGAAGTGGAGGTATGACTCAAGTAGTAAATTGTTGTCCTTGAGCAAGAGAACTCAGAGCTCTGAGTGCGAGTTCAATCCCCTGGACTGGCACAAAAATAAAACTTTCATTACCTTATATTATATTAGGATTACTGGTGTTAGAATCCAGTCCTAGTTTTAAGGACCAACTTTTGTAGCAGATGCAACTTTTGATTTTTTCTCTAGGAAATTTTATGCTTTTTTTATTCCTTGTCTTGTATTTACATTCCACTAATGGCATTCTTATTTTTTTGTTTGGAGGGACATTTCCATAATTCAATGACATAAAAAAACATGTCTTGAATTTTTCTTTCTTTTAAATAGGAAAGGGAAATGCTGAGTCTGAATCCATCTGAGAGCGAATGATGGTTTGATTGCAGAGCTGTTAAATCTATCCCTGGATGTGGAAGGCTACGATTTGCAGTGCTTTGGTGGATGAGCCTTCATGCAGCTTCACAATAAACTTCTATGATGTCACAGTCAACTTTGCCATTACAACAGATAGGTGTCAGCCACTGATCTCACCCTTACGTGGACTTTAGATACACAAAGAAGAAAAAATAATTAGAAGAATTAACTATTAACCACAAGATCAGAGCTTGATGAGCTTTCCTGACTGAATTCTGAGATTACATGAGCAGGGCAGTTTCATCTACACAAGGCTACTACGCACTAAGGACCAGGCAATGTTGTAGGCAACTGGAGAAACAGATGTGAATACAGTTGCAAGTGGTCTGCTCCATGAACATTTCATGCAGAAGGAGAAAACCAGAAATTACAATGGTAATGTCAATATTTCAGAAAGATGGTAATGTGGGGAGACAGCTTCACATTGAGCATGGGAGGAAGGCACATATGATCTAACAGCAGGGGACATCATCCATGCAATTATTGCTTTTCCATGCTGGCTCCAATCTCAATCCCAGATCTCATCCTTCTGAGTAGCAAATTATAGGTATGAGGCACCTGCAGTGAGCTCTTTGATATAAATACCTATAACCAATTTTTGCTAAGTTTATTGGAATATCCTTGAGAGAAAGGTTCAAAATTAAATATATTGTGTGTCCTAAATATTCTTTTCATTATCTTCTAATTATTTGAATATGAGCTGTCTTCCTCACTTTTGGGAAAAATTTTTTCATTGTTCAAATCCTGGGGAGGGAATGAAAACCACAGTTTCTTTGCCAAACTTGAAAAAAAATAGTCATTTCAACTTACCAGTTTTGCCAAATAGTATGTCATGTCCTTGATGGATTTTTTATCTTCAACAAGTTAGATGAATGAAATTATAAATGGGAGAAAATCAACCACATAGTAACAAGTTTATCACAATGACAGATATAAGCTGTCCACTTTCTACCGGATAAATTATTTGCCACAAGCATTAAAAATCTTCAATAAAAACTTGCAGATTCTTCCTCTTTATATAAAGTTGGATTTTTGTTTTGTATTGTTTTGTTTTTGGTTGGTCATGGGGCTTGATCTTGGGGCCTGGGGGAAGTCCCTCAGCTATTCAGCTCAAGGAAAGCACTCTACCACTTGAGCCACAGCACTACTTCTATTTTTCTGATGGTTATTTAGAGATAAGCCTCAAGGAGTTTGCTGCCCAGGCTGACTTTGAACTGCAATCCTCAGATGTCAGCCTCCTGAGTAGCTAGAAATACAGACATGAGCCACCAGCACCTGGGCAAAGCTGTATTTTATCAGTTTTGTTGGCTTGAATGATTACCAAGGAAAAAATAGAAACTAAAATTGTTAGCTTATGATCAAATTTCCAATAGTTTTACCATGAATAATAGTGCAATATTTAGAATTACATATTTTGAGAGTATATAACTGATTAAATTTTATTGTTTTAAAATAATAAAATATATTAATTTTTTGTAGACTCTGAAGTCTGAGTTCAGAACTTGTAGTTGTTGGCAGGGACTCTCCTGTGCGAGCCACATCCTTCTGATCATTTTTAATCAATCATCTATTAAATAATTTGAAGCTCACAAGTCATCTTTTGCTAAGATTAAGTAAAATAAGTCTAAACTCCTGCCTTTTGAGTAACAGAAGAAATCCTAATATCTAGATGTGTAGACTCAAAAAAATGAAACAACCTAAGAACAATCTTATCAATAAATAGGCAACTGAATTGACTAGATAATTCCCCAAAACAGATATAGGTGTCTAAGGAATACATGAAATTATTCAACATCTTTAATAATCATGGAAATGCAAATCAAATCTATGTTGAAATTTCATGTCTGCCTAAGCAGAATGCCTATTAATCCTACATATATACCTGAAGAAATGTAAGTCAGCCTTATAGTAGTGCTATCTGCACACACATATTTTATAGCAGGATTCAAATAATCACATTCCAGTATCGGCCTCCACAGGCAGAAAAGTGTGTAAAACTGTTATCTCCAAATAAGAATTAAAAAGATCTGGGAGTAGAGCTGTGGACCAAGTGGCAGAGTCCCAGCCTTAATGGAAAAAAATCCAATCAAGAACTTAAGGCCCCAGGTTCAAGCCTCAGGACTGGCAAACACACACTCACACACACACACACACACACACACACACACACACACAATGCTACCTATATTTTTAGCTAAGTTTCTTAATACCCTAAAATTCATGTACCTATGACAGAGCTTAATATAATGGGAAAGTGATATTTATAATGATAAACTCCTACTGAAGAACCCAGGTTTTTTTTCTTGATTTGTTTCGTTTTTGTGCTCATTGGACTTGAATTCACGGCCTAAGTGCTGTCCCTGAGCGTTTTTGTTCAAGGTTGGTGCTCTACCACTTAGTTACAATGCCACTTTCCTGGTTTGTGGGAGTTCGTTGGAGATAAAAGGTCTCAAGGACTCTGTCCTCCACACACTGATTTCAAACTGCAATTCTCAGATTTCACATTCCTGAATCTGTAGAATTAGAGGCCTGATCCACCAATGCCAGGCTAGAACCTGAGTATTTTCACCACTGCTCATTTGAAGAGTTCAAATCTTTTTACTCCAGAACACTTGCCAAGCACAATTCTCTCTGGATGGCAATCAAGCAAATAGAGGCGCCCATAGTTCACACCTGTAAATCCTAGCTACTGAAAAGTCTGAGATCTGAGGATAGTGTTCAATGCCAGTCCAGACAGGAAAATCTGGGAGAATTTTAGTCCCAATTAACCACAAAAATGCAATATGTTGAGCTGTGGCTCAAGCATTAGAGCTCTACCTTAATCAAATATCTCAGATTCACTTCAAACCCTGAGTTCAAGGCCCAAGATCAGTGCACATGTGCACACACATGCACAATTTTATAACATAGTTCTTAAACCTAGCAAGGTGCCATCTTAATCCCTTAATGTCATGCTTTGCTATGAGAATTGGAAAAGTCTAACCTCTGGCATGGGCTGCAGTCCATGATGGTAAAGAGCATCTGGAGAGAGTAATTATCTCAGAGCCACTCGGACCAACCCAGACTGGAAGTATGAGTGAGGTGGTGCAGACACTTGGCCCCTACTCCCCTATTCACCCAGACCAAAAGCAGGAGTATGGTGACACAGGCACACAACCCCCACTCACTCAGACCTGAAGCAGGAGTGAGGAAACATAGGTATATGGCCCCCACTCACCCAGAAATGAAGCAGGAGTGAGGTGAAAAGGGCATTAGCCCAGACTTATCCAGCCAGGAAGCAGTAGTGAGGTGGTGCAGGCACATGGCTCCTACCCACCCAGACCAGAATCAGCGGTGAGGTGACACACGCACCATGACCCCTACTCCCCTACACATTCACACCAGAAGCAGGAGTGTGGTGACACAAGCACACAACCTCCCACTCACCTAGACTGGAAATAGGAGTGAGGTGACATGGGCACGGGCCCCCAAGCAGCCAGACCAGAAGCGAGAGTGAGGTAGTACAGGCACACGGCACCTACCCATCCAGACCAGAATCAGGAGTGAAGTGACACAGGCACGCAGCCCCAACTTATCCAGCCAGGAAACAGAAGTGAGGTGATGGTCTCATGATACACCATAAGAGCCTAGCATTCTATGGTGGCCCCCTTCTCTCACGGCCTTTGTGAAGGGTGGCTGGGATTCATGATGCACTCCAGAGGTCAAGGGGCTGGAGCTAAGGATGCTGCTGCCATCCCCAAACTGGTACTGCACCTGCTGCAGCTAAGGTAGCAAACTTAATTAGTTCTAATTCAGAGAACATATACTATGAACTATGAGTTTCTTCAGGTACTGTGCGCCACTTGCTAGTCACTTAATATTATAGTTGCCAATGTCTAAGTGCTCACTGACCTGTAAATATGCTGGAATGGAAATCCTACTATCACTGCTGTCTTCTCATTTCTAGGAATGATGATTTTGAAATGGCCCTTCTGGAGAGAAGAAGAGGGTACATAGACCCAACTATTCAATAGTGCCTTTGGGTGACACTATATTGGCCCAAGAATGAGTCGACACAACTGGTATCCAGGTGTTTTGGGTTAGTCTTTTGAGTCATGCTTTCTGTTTGGCCTTGGAGAGTCTTACGCTTCTCATTGTAGACACAGAAGATGGGAAAGTAACTGCCAAGGCTTATATATTCAGGAGCCATTTACTTTATGCCCTTCTGAGATGGCATCTTACTACATAGCCAAAATGGTCTTGAACTTACCAGGCTTCTGTTTAAGCCTCCCAAGTGATGGCATTACAGGCTTACCATAAGACACCCAACTATGTGTCATGGGCCATTTGAAATAGAAAATTCATGACATTTGTGCTGTATCTACTAACAAAATTGTGCAAAGATCAAATAACATGCAACTCCCATTGTTAAGAATATAGACTCAGGTTCAACTGAATTTCAAATTCAATTTTGGTTATTTACCTGCTTTTGATTAAAGAGGAAGACACTTTATCACTGAGCTTTATTCACTTGTATAAAAATGTGGATGGAGCCATGGATAGATGGCTCATGCCTATAATCTTACTCAGGAAGTTGAGATGGAAAGATTATGTTTTAAACCCAGCCCAGGCAGAAAAGTCCCTATGAGATACTTAGGTCCAGTGAATCACTCAAAAACCGGAAGTGGGAGGCTAAGAAGTTGGCTCAGTGGTAGAGTGCTTGCTTTGCAAGCATGAGGCCCTGAGTTCAATTACTCAGCACCACATAAGCAGAAAAAGCTGGAAGTGGTGCTAAGGCTCAATTGGTAGAGTGCTAGCTATAAGCTGAAGAGCTGAGAGACAGCGCCCAGACCCAGATATCAGGCCCCATGAACAACAACAAAAAAAAAATCAACACAGAAGTGGGGTTGTGGCTCAAGTGGTAGAGTGCTAGAAAATGGATCAGGGGCTGTACCCAGAACCTGAGTTCAAGTACCACAATGAACAACAAAAATGTGATTGGATAGTGGTATTTTCCATCTCCTAGGTTTATGATTATTCAATAATCAGAATTTATTGAGAATTTCCTATGGAAAAGAGGTATTTTTTCCTCACCAGCAAGTGATCTATGATGCTGCAGAGCATGCAATGGATACCCTCTACTTCAGTGGAGAATTGAATGTGAATTTTGTGGGGTCCTATTATAATAGCAGGTCAGGAGCAAAACTGATAAGGATTCAAGCTCTCTGTTAAACCATACTGTAGCCATTTTGATTTTTGTTAAAGGAATAATTGATTTAGACATTGGTGGCTCATGCCTATAATCCTCAGAGCTTAGGAGGCTGAGATCTGAGAAGCATGATTTCAGGCCAGCCCAAGCAGGAAAGTCCATGAGACTTGTCTCCAATTAATCAGTGATAAACCCAGAAAAAGAGGGATGGCTTAATAGAGTATTATTCCTAAGGAAAAAGCTCTATTTAAGATGCCCTAACCCTTCAAGCCCTATGTTGGGACATTACCACCTACAAGGCTGCTGGACCATGCCTTCCCTTGTATGTTTACCTACAGCCTATAGGCTGTTTAGCCCTCGACTTTGGTGGTGGCATGATTCGTGTATGGAATATACTGCCCAGAAAAAAAACAACTATGATATAAGTAATGTTTGACAACGTGTTAAATCCAAAGTTGCAATGGTAAGGATGTTTTCTGTTTAACTTATTTCTTTAGTTAATTGCTTGAAAAAGTTTGGGCTGGGAAGGTAGCTCAGTGGTAGAGTGCTTGCCTTGCATGCCTGAGACCCTGGGTTCAATTCCTCAGCACCACATAAGAAAAAAGAAAAAATCCAGAACTGGTGCTGTGGCTCAAGTGGTAGAGAGCGCTAGCCTTGAGCTGAAGAGCTGAGGGACAGCACCAAGGCCCAGAGTTCAGGCCCCAAGACTGGACCCAAAAAAATAAAAAATAAAATAAAATAAAAGTTTATCTTCTTATTTAATTTACTCGAGGAAATCAAAAGTTAATATTTGGGACTTTTGGTGAAATTTGAAACTAGGCAAGTAAGAGTACCCATTGTCCCCAAATTCATCATTTGAAATTATTAAAACTTTATTCATATGTTTTAGTCATCAGAAATTTGAGCCAAGAATGGGAGCTCACACTTGTAATGCTATCTGCTGTGTGTTGACTAATGCAGAGAGGACTATGATTTAATGCTAGCCCACGCAAAACGTTCACAATATTGGATCTCAATCAATATCTGAAACCAATGCATTGTGCTTTTTATTTCATCTACTCAGAAAGGGTAAAAAGAAGGATTGTGGTCCATGATGGCCTGGTCATAAACATAAAACCATACCACAAAAATGTCGCAAGCAGAGATGGGTGTAGGTGACTCATGCCTGTAGTCTTAGCTACTCAGGAGGCTGAGATCTGTAGATCACAGTTCAAAGCCATCCCAGGCAGGAAAGTCCATGAGACTCATCTCCAATAAACAATTAGAAAACCAGAAGTGGTGCTGTGGCTCAAGCAGTAAAGCATTTGCCTTGAGCTGAAGAGCTCAGGGACAGCACCCAGGCACAGAGTTTAAGACACATGACCAACAAAAACAAAAATGACTAATGCAAAAAAAGCAGGTGTATGGCTGAACTGGTAGAGCACCTATCTAAAGTACATGAGGCCCTGAGTTTAAGTTCTAGGATAAAAACGAGGGAAGGATGTGAACATATGGAAGGAAGAAAAGAAGGAAGGGAGGAGTTATTCTGTATATTGTACTTGTCTAGTTATTTCATTAAGGTGGCTTCTCATTCCTTTTTCTTTTTTTAAGTCAGTTGTGGGGCTTGAACTCAGGTCCTGGATCTTGCCCCTGAACTTTTGTGCTCAAAGATAGTGCTCTACCATTTTGAGTTACATGGTCACTTATGGGTTTCAGTGGTTAAATGAAAATAAGAATCTCATAGATTTTCCTGACCAAGCTGGTGTTAAACCTTGATCCTTAGATCTCAGCCTTCTAACTAACTAGACTTACAGGTATGAACCACTGGCTCTGGGCACTCACTTGTTTTCTTTCTTTCTATTTTTTATCAGTCATGGGACTTGAACTCTGTGTGCTGTCCCTGAGCTCTTCAACTGAAGTGAAGCACTCCACCAGAGTCCACTTCTAGTTTTCTTATTGCTAATTGGAGATAAGAATCTCATTAGAGATGTTCAGAGACAGATGGCAAAGGAGAAACTGGAGGATAAACAAGCTCCAGCATAGAAAACAATTTTAGTGTTCCAAAACACTGTTTAGTGAACAGTCCTAGGCTACAGAATCACCCCAAGTGTGCCATCAGGTACAGAGAGTTTGGCCAGAGAGGGAAAATCCACACAAGCAGGCAAAACTGAGCACTTGCCAGTAGCCAAGGCTGCAATGGATGCCGTGGCAGTGACAGTGGCCATAGTGACCATACCTATAACAGAGAGAAACAGCACTAGACACAGCGGGTAAGCAGATTCTACTCATCACCAGCAAGAACTGACAAAGAGCAGATATCTTCATCCTTCAGATCACACACCAGAGACAACTCAGGAAACAACACTCTGGAATGAGTAGAAACCTGACATCCTCGCTCCTTCTCAGGGAGCAGAGGAGGGAAAGCCATCCCTCCCCAACCACCAGAGATCTCCATCTTCCATACTGACAAAGGCCCCTGTGAGCAACTAGCTACAACTCAGGCCTTGGTAGAAAAGAAAGAGTCATTTAGCAGGTCACAAGAATCTGACCTAACCTGCCAGGCTCAGCTCCACCCAGGGGAAAATCACCCAGCCCAGACAGAGGAAGATCCGCCTCCCACCTTAGGAGAGACTTTCTTCACTGTGTAAACAGAACCAGAGGCTGCCCCTCCCAACAGCAGCCTAGAAAATCAACTAAAATTCAGTAAACACAAACCCTGAGAATGGATCCAGGCTGGGCTCTTTGAGTGTCTCTGGAGCTAGCCCCTCAGGGAAAAGCTAGTTTGCTGAAAAGCCTCAACCCTACCCAGAACCTATCCTCATCACAGCATCTTGAAACCAGAGGAAACAGCCATCTCCCTGTTTTGTGATACTCAAAGCAGATCTCCCTTCCATTGAAATAACCTGGAAATAGGATCAAGAAATCCTGGGTAAATCACAGCATTTCTCTGCCTACTCAAACAAACTGACTTAAGAATCCAATCAAACCACAGGAAAACCAAACACCACAAGCAGACCTGAGACTGCACCAAGAGACTGGTTATGGACACAGTGGAGATAAAGATCTTCTCATCCGCTCTCCAAAAAAGAACTCTTTTTGTACCTTTTTTAAAATTGTTTCTTATTAATCTTTCTTTTCCTCTCATAATTTTTATTTTAGATGTATATGTGTGTGTGCTTTTTTTATATCTTCTGATCTTTTGGTAATTTTTTATTTTCTGTTTTTTCTCTTTCTTTCTTTTTTGAGTGACCGGTCGTCAATTATTAGACCTTATACCCCATGGTATATACACTTAATCCAGAAATTTAATACTCAATTCATAAGCTCTTAGGCTTAAATTCTTTAGTAGAAATATATCTTTATACCTATATAATTTCCTGTTTGTTTGTTTTTGCTGGTCATGGGGCCTGAATTCTGCACCTGGCACTGTCCCTCAGCTCTTCACCTCAAACTAGTGCTCTACCACTTTGAGCCACAGCGCTACTTCCAGCTTTTTCTGCTTATGTGGTGCTGAGGAATCGAACCCAGAGCCTCATGCATGCAAGGCAAGCACTCTAACACTGAGCCACTTTCCCAGCCCTAATTTTTAATAACTAATTTTAAGCACTTTTATTTTTTAGTTTTTTATGTCTCCTATCCCTCACCTGTTCTCATTCTATCCTTCTCTCAATACCATTTATTTAAACTTAAATAATTTTTAAGTGTTTCACTGTTTAAATTTAAATTTTTATTTCCATTTTTTTCTTTTCTTTTAAATCACTCTCCTATCATTCTGTCTAATCTATTTCTCTCCCTCTGAGATAAGAACTTGGTTAAATTCACTCTCCTTTTACCTCTCCATAGCCCTCTAATCAGTGGTATTGCTCTGAGGAATTAATGCCAATGTTACCACAGTGCCTAGTCCAAGGCCTCTCACAAAGGTTCCTAACCCAACCTGGCTGAGCCTCTGTGTGAGTTAACACATTGAACAACTGTGTTCCATGGTTTGTGAGACATTCGCTTCTGTGATCATATGCACATGAGGGCCCAAGAAGAGAGTTCCCTGGAAGGAATGTCCTAAAATGCAAAACGTCTACTAGGGCAATGGAAACCCATGGTTGGGCATGTTTAATTTTTTAACCTGTGCACTGAACTAACAGGAACACATTAAGAAACACTAAGAAACCCTGATGTAAAGGATCAGAAGGGCTGAAGGGAAGGGAGCTGCATGCTCAGGAATATAAATGGAGCTTACAAGCCACTGCAGGCTCTGACTTTCTATGTTGAAGTTAAGATTAACAGGCAGCCCAAGTTTCTAAGAACTCATTGTCTAAGCTATATGCCTCTTTCAGAACTTCATTCCCTCCTCCTGTGTTTTGAGAGCAACAGTTAGTACTGTGTTTCTGTCTCCTAGGGGCAATTTTTCTCTTCACACAATGCTTAAAGTAGATAATAGAAAGCTGAAATTAAAGTTAACAAGTATGAAATAGCACACAGTGCTTGCTCTGAATTCCTGGACCTAAAAAGTTCCCAATTCTGAGCACAAAGTGATCATGGGTATATCCTAACAACCTCCACTGAATGGAAAAATTTGAACAATTTTCCCAAGGCAGGTGTTGTCCAGTACAGTAGTTACCACCTATAACCTTTGTTATTAGGATGGTTGTGATCTTCTAGAACAATGAACTTGAAACTGGGCCAAGACGAGACAACTTATCATTGCTAGAAACGGGGGAAGACAACTAGGAGAATGTTTCTCTGGCACAGACTTGGATATAATTACAACAAAGTTCTAAATTGTGGCTCATCAGCAAAGACTATCAAGTCATACCTCAATAAAGATAATAACTAAACATAAAAATTTTAAAAAACTATTTGGGTTTCAGTACTAACATCTTTTTAAAGGTGTGTGTGTGGTGTCTGAGATTTTGTGTGGGGCAGCATTGGTTCTTAAAAATCATCCTATTGGCACTATCTTTAGGTTTCCCATTCAAGTCTGGGGGCATTCTAGCTGTACCACTTGAATCACACAATTCTTGACTTCTGTTAGTTAACGAGATAAACATGTAAGGTATATGTCAACCTTGGTTGGTTTCAAATTATGATCTTCAGATCTCACTCTCTGGAGTAGGTAAGGCTATAAGAGTGAGCCACTGTGCTCAGCCCAGTGTTTCCAGTAAGTTACTTAATCTTTCTGAATCTCAGCTTCTTCTTGTGTGGAAAGTGAACAGAATTATTTTGTGGATCTTAGAATCTGGTGCTAGTTATGACTGGGTATAGGAAGTATAAGTGTTCGGGATGTGCAGACAGAGCCTGACAATCTCATAAAAGTACTGATGCTTATATTGAAATTTATTAAAGGAATTGGAAACGCTGGAATTTTCCTTTTTTGTTTATCCATTTCTGGGCAGTGAGGGAGCCACACAAATTCAAGGAGAACAAGGAAACAAATGCAGCAGTGATACTCTGTAGATATTATGTTGACAATCAACTATACCACTTGTGAGAAGGGAAAGGAGGGAAAAACAGACAGAGAGCAAAGAAGTGATGAGATTTTCGAACATGAAATGAACTCATTATCTAAATTACAAAATGGTGACCCGTATGTCCACTACATAAACAATAAAACTTTTTAAAAGTCCAGGTTGATGATTCTCTCCTCCAGTTTTAGTTAGAGGCCCTTGAGACTCAGGCCCACCTATAGAGTTTTCGAAGGTCAATTGATATGATAATTAATATAGAGCAAAAATCTCTTAACAAATGTTATAAAAAGTATTTCATTCATAGTACTTCTTTCTGTTTGAATGGAGATTCTATATGTTATTGGCAGGGCTATGTTTTTTACTTTTTGTTTTCAATATTTGTCAACTGTTGAAATCCTTCTTGAAGCTTTGGGACAGATGTCTGCTATATCTTGGCACCCTGCCCCTAACTAAAATAGTAATCAACCTTTGAAATTAATTTACTTGTGTATGAGTTTGTTTTATTTTTTTATTCATTTATATATTTATTTTTGTCGCTGGTGGTGAACTCTGGGCCTGGTCGCTGCCCTCAGCTCTTCAGCTCAAGGCTAGTGCTCTACCACTCGAGCCACAGTACCACTTCTGGCTTTTTCTGCTTACGTGGTGAGGAGGAATCAAACCCAGGGCCTCATGTATGCAAGGTAATCTTTCTACCACTGATCTACCTTTTCAGCACCCATGAGGGGTATTTTTGTGCACAGGTCTATCAAGGAAATCTATTCAGCAAATGTATTAATTTGCCACTAGATATTAATTATGAATTATCTGATAGTTAAAGGATAAATTGTTATCATTTTTACTAGGAATCGTTTGTCTTCCCATGCTAAAAACATGGAGGAGGGTATTTTAAACTAAAACTACAAAAGAAATTTAAGATCTTTGTGCTAACAAATGTGTCCAGTGTTTACATTAAACAGAAAATTCAAACTTCATTAATACAGAGCTCAAACTTCTTATACTATTTATTTCAAAATGCAAATTAACGGGAAAATCAGACAGGGGATAAAATTTATATTGTATGTTAATTTTTAAATAGGAAAATAAGATCCTAGATGGCAGATTAAAGGCAAAACAATATCAGAGCCCTATCTGCTCAATAAGAAATAAGTAGCTTATTTGAAAAAGACCTGTTGCAACAATGAGAAGTACAAGTTGTCATTCCAAAATGAGCTTTACAATGTCGGGGGGGAGGGGGGGGAAAAGAAGGATTGAGATTGTGGGGAGGGGGGAGGCTGGGAAGGGATGTGAAGGGTAAACCAAAGGAGGAGGCTGCAATGCTTGGTAAGAAATATACGCATTATCCTGTCCATGTAATTGTAACCCCTCTGTACAGTATGTTCACAAATAAAATAAAATTAAATTAAAAAAAAAAACCCAACCCCCCCCCAAAAAAAACTGCAAAGTGCACATCAGGCAAAGGCAAGCAGTCAAAGCCTACCACAAACACAGAAATACCATATATCTCAGAAAAAGGAAACAAGTTCAGACCAGTGCTCATCCTTATCCCTGATTTCAATAATACATATACACCCCCTACACACACACACACACACACACACACACACACACACAATGAATGTATGCAACAGCTCACCCTACTCACATCCACTCAACATAAATCAAAGATCTTCCTGTAATATTTGAAACTTTAAGTTTCAAGTCATGTAAATAATTGACAGTAGATGCATAAATAATTATTTTCTGAATAGCGCTCTGCTATGAAAGTGAGAATTCATCATGATTATAACTACTTAAAACATCTCAGAATCTCAAAAAAAATTAAACAACACACAATCGGAATTTGGGGACTGCATTTCTACCAGCTATTCTGCAAAGGCTTAATAAGAAGTTACTATGAGATTTTGTGTACCAAAAATTAAATACTAAATTCAATTAATACCTGAGTAAGTGAAGAGAAAGATGATCAGAGAGACCTATGCTGCCTCCAGTTCTCAGCCAGCTGTACACTGTGGCATCTTTGCTGCTGCTGGAACTTAGCTGTCTTCTCCAGTGCAGTGGCCACACTGGGGTTGGATTGGGCGTGGTAGGGAGATGAGTGTAGGCCACATGGGAGACCACACTGGGGTTGGGGTTTGGTGCAGTGTGGAGGGCAGAAGCTGGTGAAGCGAGGAAAGAGGCAGGAAGCCAGAGGCTCAGAAAGCAGCATGCCCAAAGGCTGCCTGATTCTGGAGAGTGTCTGTGAGGTGGGGTTGTTGGGGCGGATCCCATGGGGCCTGGTGGCCTGGTGAGAAGAGTAAGGAGTCTCAAGTACTGCAAAGGAGGACAATGAAAATTAAGATCACAGTGGCTGAACAATTTCAACAACAAAGGTGGGGACATGGAGGTAAACTCTGGGGATGGAGAGGAAGGCAGCACTGGGCCAGTGGCGTTCAATCCTTTCTGGACATAACTGGAAGTGTGTGAGGACTGGCTCCACCACAGCTTTGGCCTCACTCGACTTGAACGGTCACCCGGAATGGTCACCTCAGCCTCAGCCTGCCCCAGAGAGCCAGACTGGCATAGATGCTGAAGACCAGGCAGTGGCTGGGAGGCTATGAGCAACAGGGTGGAGGAAGTATGGCTGGTGGGTGCAGCTCCAGGCCAGCCAGGTCCAGGGCCACTGGGGAAGTTCGGACTGTAGATCTAGAACAGGCAGTGTGCCCCAGACCAGTGGGACTTCCAGGGACTTGCGTGGTGGCCAACACGTGCATGTTGGGAACTTCATAAGCATGGCCCAGGCGTCTCCACGGAAATGTGCATCCATTCCTGTGCCTCTCCTGTCTTCTGGACTCTCACTGTCCTCCTGCTTCCTGCTGATGTACCAGGCCACCGACCCCCCCAAAGACCAACAGAGAGCCGTTGCCAATGTAAATGCAGGAGGGTCGTTTATTACAGCTCGAGCTGGACTCACAAATCTTCCCTGACACAGCAGGTCAGAAATGGTGAGTCCCAATCTCTTATTCAGCAAGGTTTTTTTATTGTGTATGAAGCAGGTGGAAGGATCATTACAACACTGATTTTGTGATAGGTCGGTGGTTCAGAGTAAATCTAGTCTTAAGTTTATTGGTTGGGGAATGATCATTTCCAGTAAGGGCAGGGACTTTCTAGCTTAGCAGTTACAGGATAGGTTAAATCATGCATAGCAAGCATATTATAAGTTGGGATAGGTGGGGCCAATCACAGGAATGCTGAGCGCGCTATTCGTGGGTTATTTCCCGACCTAATTTGCTTCCTGATAGAGTTGGGAGATAATCGGTTAGGGCAGTCTGAGAATCCTGGACAGATCAGAGCTGTCTGATTTCTTAGTTATTTTTACTGTTACATTTTCTTAGAACATGAACTGACACTCTTTTTCCAGTAGCAGATATTTTCCTTAGAGTTTCTGAAATCCCTGCCAACTTATTTGTCCTCTCACTGACACGTCCAACTACAAGAGTCAACTTCTCCACGCCGATGACAGGCCATCTCGGAGGTATTCACAGGGCTGTTTCCTCCCTCAATCTCAGGCCTTTCTACTGAAAGAACAACCTTACTAAAAACTTTTTAGTTGTTTCTAGTGAGGAAGAAAAGTAAGGCCTAGTTGCAGCCATGGAACCAAGAATTGAGGGCCATGGCTGGAGCAAAACGCCCTGAGAAAACATGGATTCATTTTTGTCAAAGACACAAGTCTGTATGGGAACTCTCATTCTAACTGATTTTCTTCCTAATAATATATTCACAGAATATGTAGACTATGTAATGAATGAACAGTGACATATGCATAATATTCGCGAATATGGACGAATTAAGAAAAAACTACAATGGCCAGAAGTAACTGGTTCCTTGAAAGAGAGCTGGTAGGTTCTTTGTTTGGCCTCTAAGCCTTTTAGCAGAGTATTTTGTATTGCATTCAAACATATGAAGTTCTTAAAATGTAAAATCAGGAGAAATAGATAAAAATAAGGAAATTTTCCTAATAAAGTATCACAAACTGCATCTTTAAATTCAGAGGTACTTAACTTGGAATTTTTCTCACGTTAAATTGCCTTTTGTTCTACCGAAGAGTTGATATTCAAAAATTCCTAAAGAGAATTTTTTTTCTTTTCTTCCTTTTGAAGGAACCATAGTGAGGTCCACCTGTTTCTGCTGTGAGCTCTTTCTTCCACTTACTGCCAAGTTGCTGTCAATACGCATCCCCATACGAGACAAGCAGCTCACATCCTGCCTTGATGACATGACAGGTTTGGTAGAAGATCTACCTGTCGTACTGAAAGGCCCTCGGATTCTGATTCTCTGCTTATGTACCACAGTTCATATACCTAAATTTGAAGCAGGCACAGGAAGGAAACATAAGAGGGTAAGTTTCTGCTCCCTTTGGATCTACTCATAATACTCATCCACTCTAGAACTCTAAGTGCACTGTTTTCAAAGCCCAGTTCCAGACTTCTCTTAATCCTTATTTGTCAAAAATAGATTGATTTCCATATTCTCTAAATTGAGTTAAAGTTTATGTCATAGATTTGGGTGGGGACATGTACTCTGTTTCTAGATTAGCACACATCATTTGACATTTGGCCCAAGTAATTTTCCTTAGATTGGACTCATGCACCTGTCTCCACTATGTTCCCATAGAAATTCAGAGAACCCTTTGTCTTATAAAGACAATAGAGGGAAATTTGTTTATTCATGATGTCGTTTCATGATAAGACAATGGTTCCCCATGGCACAGGGCTGCAGGACATATCACAGACCCACTGCTTTCTGAACCTCACCACTGCTCCAACTCTGCTTCTACATGTTTGAGTGTACCCTAATAGACTAAAGTTCTTTCTTGTAGGTTGTTAGGGCACTATGTACTTTGCAAAAACTAGGAAGAAAAATTATAGTTAAATACTCCTACAATGAAATTGTCATTTCTGTCTCCACATGTGTTTCACAATTACTCAGGGAATATGATTTATTCAACTACTGAGGGTAATTCTTTGACTCGTATACAGTATGTGCTTTATAGATGCAGGATCTATGAATGAAGTTAGGCCCTTTGGTTTTTCTTCTGATGTCTTAATTTTGTCTCTCATGGAAATCTTTATTTTGATACAGTACACATATATATGCATGCATACATACATACATAGCAGAGCTAATGATTGAACTCAGTAACTAAACTTAACTCTTGCAATACAATACTCTACCACTTGAACCACTAGCCCTTTTTGTGTTGTTTATTTTTGAGGTATTTTTTGTCTGTCCAGGGGCTTAAACTCTGTGCATGAATGTTGTCCTTCAGCTCTTCAACTAAAGGCAAGCACTCTACCACTTGAGCCACAACACCATTTTCATCTTGCTTTTCCTATTTATGTGGTACTAAGGAATCAAACTGAGGGCTTCATGCAACCATGCAACCATTAAGCTACATTCCAAGCCCCTAATCATTTGTTTTTGAGCTCTGATATAAATTTACTTTCTGTGGCATCTCTAGTTGAAATAAATTAGTTGAAATTGAATTTGAAGACTTCAGTATTTCTCAAGCCTGTTACTTTTACTTAAATTTCAAAACTGATTAATTATTTCATATATTGATTATAACTTATTGTTTATCCTGAAAATATTGAGGGGGGTTCAGTTGAGATCTCCAACATCTGAAGAAAGATCAGTTATTGTCCAACCACTCAAAAGACTCACATGTAAAGGCTACAGCTAAACAAACAACTATGGAAAGTTCCGGAATCAGCTAACTAAAGCTCAAAAGAGGGGACCAATCTTCCTCTTCCTCAAAGAATTGAGATTTGAAATTAGTCTCAGAAGGATATGTATCTATGTGAAATATTAAGTCACTTTTTTTAGTTGTCACTTCTAAGCCATCAAATTTGAAATTCCTTAGGGCTGGGGGCTGCTTCTTAACAGAAGTGTCCTTTTTCAATAGAAGGAATTTTCTGGGTATCAGTAAACTTTCCTTAAAACTTACAAATAGTGTGGATTTATTGGTGCATCTATAAGTTTGGTAAAACAAAATGAAGAGAGGTTGGAACAGAGATTGGAACAATCATTCAGTAAATGGTGTGAAGGTGTATGGCTAAGATAGCTAAGACTTTGTAATGCTGTGTAAGTATTTATGAACTTGTAAGTGCCTTTAGAGAAAATGTATTGGTAGACTTCACCACCACTAGGTGTTATCTCAGATACAATACATTTTTAGGTTTCGGTTTTCTATCACGTAAGAGATGTTGTTGTAGTATTCAAATATATTTGTTCATGGGACATTTAAAATAAAGTCTAAAATATTGTGAAAATAAAATAAGTGGTAGTGATTATTGTGGATACGAATTGAATCTTAGAATGAATATGATAAGAACAGAAGAGATCAAGAAAAGGAAGCAGATGTTCCTAGGGTTTCTTCTCTTACTTGGAACCATGAAGAAAGTTTACTCGTCAATAGAATTTGGGAGACATTTATCTTCTGACGCTAACTCTGTTCAGTTCTGAAGGTCACCCAAGAAGGTTTGACTAAAAGTGATGAGAAATCGGGATTTTGTTTACAAAATATCTCTAAACTGTCGATTCTCATTTTTGATAGCAAATCTCAGCCAGAGAGAGAAGACTATTTTAGGAAAATGTTTTCTGTATTATCATTAAGGCTTGTCCTTATATTTTTTCTTAAATTTCTTCAAACCTAGACAAAACCCATCTTTGCTTCACTCTGTGTTCATAAGCTATCTGTTATAATTTAATTGGCATTTGGTGACAAGAAACACTAAGCAAATTAGGAACAAGAGGGAAAGATTATTGAGTTAAATAGCATACATCATGGTCAACTTAGTTTCATTTCAGTGATGAAGGACTGTTTAACACACATAAATCTTTAAGCACCATGCAGCACGTAAGCAGATCAAGGACAAAATTCACACAGTCATTTCTCTGGATGCAGAAAAAGCCTTTGACAAAAGTAAACATTCTTTTTTTATTTGGTCACTTGTGGGGCTTGACCTGTGGGCCTGGATGCTATCCCTCAGCTCTTCAGCTCGAGGCAAGCATTCAATCATTGAGGCACAGCACTACTTACAGTTTTCTGGTTGTTTATTGGAGATGAGAGCTTCACGGACTTTCCTGCCCGGGCTGGCTTTGAACTGTGATCCTCAGAGGTCAGCCTACTGAGAAGTCAAGATTACAGGTGTGAGCCACCAATGCCCAGCTAAAGTCAGCATTCTTTTACCATAAAAGCCTTGAAGAAACTAGTGGTACTGGGTTTATATCTCGATAGGATTATGGGTATATGTGAAAAATTAAATCATTTCTGCTGATAAAGCAGGAATGACACAAATGTCTATTTTTCACCTTTTTCCCATATTGAATGCAATCAAGCCACAGAATTAAGCAAAGAGAAAGAAATAAATAGGTAAAAAGAGAAGAAAACATTTAAATTATGCTTGTTCACAGACAACATGATCCTGTATTTAAAAGATCCTAAAAATTTCCACAGAAAAATTCTAGATCTTATAAATGCTATTGGAAATGTGCCAGAATATATGATCAACATGTAAAAATCATTAGCTTGTCTGCCAAAAATGAACAGTCTGTAAAAGAAATCAGAAAAATCACAATAGTCTCAAAAAATTAGCTTAACATTGTGCTTAACTAATGAAGTAAAAGACTTCTATAATGAAAAGTATAAAACCTCAAATAGAACTGAAAGCCAACCTGGGCAAGTAAGTTTGTGAGACTCTTATTTCCAATTAAGCACCAGAAAATAGGAAGTGGTGCTGTGGTTCAAGTGGTAGAGTGCTCACCTTGAGTTGAAGAGGTCAGAGAAACACTCAAGGCAACTGTCAGGACTGACGATGATGATGATGATGATAATGATGATGATGATGATGATGATGATAATGATAAACTGAAAAATGGGCACTATGGATTGCATTTCATTCTTTCAAAATTATAAGATGAGTTCCCAATCCTCAAAATATTATTTGGAGATGGAGCCTTTGGTAGGTAATTAGGGTAAGATGACATCATGGAGGTGAGGCCCCAGATGGATTTAATTTTCACAGAAAAAGGAAAGAAAGATCCTTTCCATCTCAACTGTTCCTCCTTTCCCAGTCATGAACATACCAAGATTTCATGTAGATACCCAGTGAGATATAGGCCATCTACATACCTAAAATAGATCCTTCAGCAGAACCCAGTCATACTAGCATACTGGTTTGAGTTTTCAAGCTTTCAGAACTATGAGAAATAACTTTTTATTTAATTAACTCACTGTATACTATTTTGTTATGGCAGACTAATTTGAACACACAATGAGAAAAACACTGGAATTCACCGTTTTTACAAAGAAGTTACATAAATCTTTGTATGTGGCTAACAAATGTATGAAAATATGCTCAATATTACTAAGCAGTAGGGAAATGTAAGTAAAATGTCAATGACTCCTTAGGATGCCTACCATAAAAATAAATAAAAGCATGCTGGATGCTGGGCACTGGTGACTTTCGCCTGTAATCCTAGCTACTCAGGAGGCTGAGGTCTGATCATGGAGCAAAACCAGCCTGGGCAGGAAAGTCTGTAAAACTCTTATCTCCAATAAACCACCAAAACACCAAAAGTGCCGCTATGGCTAAAGTGGTAGAGCACTAGCTTTCAGCTAAAGAACTGAAGGACAGCACCCAGGCCCAGAGTTCAAGCCCCACGACCAACAAAATAATGGGACCTTTTGTTCGCTGCTAGTAGAAATATAAAATAGTGCAGTTGCCTTGGGAAACAGTATGAAAAGCACTCTAAAAATTAAAAGCATAACTAGCTTATTATCTAGCAATCCAATTCCTGATATACATAGAGATAGGTAATAAGGAGGAATGGAAAGAAGTAAGGAAACAAGGAATGTAAATAGATCCTAAATAGATATTGGCACATTCAGGATAACTGCAGCATTATTAATACTATTGACAGTTGTAAACAGGTTGCATAGGGAAACATAGACATTATATCTGAGTTCCAAATTACATAACCACATAAAGGAAGAACAGTTCAGGTTCACCTGTCTTTTCCCAGGTTTATCCAATGTGAATAACATAGACAGGGGTAACATTTCCACAGTCTATCATGGATATTTGGCACAGAGTACATTGCAAATTCCATGTTCAAGTCAAATCAAAGACATCAGGCTGCAATCTTGTGATTTCTGTCACCATTCTCTCTGTCTGGTCTGTTCTTTCTATGTGAACTCTCCAAATGAAGGCATTTGACCACATCAATCCTCTGTGATATATAAGTGCATACCACACTGGAAACCCTTCAAAAGCACAATCTTACTTGGATCAATTTGACCAAAAGATGAATAATACCAAAATCTTGAACAGAGAATCAAGTACAAATGGACCAATATCTCCATGACTCCATCTCTCAACTTCATTAGGAAATTGGTTCTATTTTTGACAGTTTCCATTTTTGTTGAGATTGTTCAATGTCTTTCTCTGCGTGGTTATTTCACTAAATGGACGACCTTCCATGGTCTTTCATGAGATTGCAAATGACTGCAAATAAGTCAACAAATATATGTGTTCAAGGTGTTAGATAAAAAATCAATGCATCAAGAAAACATGGAATATAATAATGTATCAAATTGCTGTATGTACTTATCTACGCAATAGAAAGTGATGAGGATCACTTTTTACTTGAATTTTACCCTACTAAACATCTAGCATAATCCTACCTCTATCTATGTCTCTCTCATCCCTTGGATTTTTGAAACCATCATCTAACAAGCTTCTCTTTTGCCAAGTTTCTAATTTTTACATTGCTATCAGAATTTTTACCAAAACTATTTTTAATAGTGATTTGATAAGTTATCAGAAGAGAGCAAGATTAAGGAACAGCAGTGGTGATAGAGAGACACTCATCTTCCTAAGAACTCCACTTTCATCCTCCAGAAGAGTGAGGAAAATCAGGCTCTTACCATCATCCATACTGATGTTTTATTTTAACTCACTCAACAGAACAGCAGAATAAGTTAAGAGTGAGTCAATTACAAGTGGCTCATCTCCAGTGATTAATTAAGCACTGAAATAATTTTGGTGTTACTCATCCATAACTAAATGCAGAATTCTCTTCTTTTTATTCACCATCCAAAGAAACCAAAAGTGGATCTATGGCTCAAGTGGTAGAGCAATATCCTTGAGCAAAAATGTTTAAGGGCAGTTCCTAGACTCTGAGTTAAAATTGTAAGATTTATGTCCGCACACAAAGAAAATGTGTTCCCAAATATCTGTCCTTCCATGTTCTTTGAATGTTATATGAATGATCTAGGGATAAATGGTGTCCAGACAGATTTTAGGCTCATGCACATTTTGTAATAAACAAGATCTTCCATTCAAAAACTGAACTGGAAGGAGTGTCATCTGTGTTATGAGGAATGGACCACACATACAGTGGAGACTTTAGGGGAGCAGTGGAGAAATCTTTGCTCTCATGTCCTGGGCTTAACTCAGGACAGTCTTTTCACATCTATTGTTCCCCAAAGCACTTGGTGATCATCTGACTCCAGTCTCAAAGGGCTGGAACTCTTATTTCTGAGAAGAATTTATAAAATTAACATGAGAAGTCATTGCTTATTGTAGAGATACAAGACAACAACTTTATGCTTTTAATCACTCTGCATGCCTGAAAGTAATAATGCTCATCACTTGTGTACAAATCCTTTGAATAATATTCAAGTATATATATCCTACTCAAAACAATGAAAGGATAGGAATTCTTGGTTCAGTGAATGCTTAAGAGTAAAGAAATATTTCCCATTACACCTAGGTTACCTCTGCAATGATGGATTTCTCTTTATAAATTACAGAGATCTGTGACAACAATTTTCCCACATTGGGTTTCTTTTCTGTGTTAATGTTCCAATGCTTGCTGAAGGTTGACATCCAGTTGATAGACTTCCTCTAATGCTTACTTTTACGGAGATTGTGTCGTGTGTCCACGTCTTCGATACCTGTTGAGATATAACTTTTTGCTGAATGTGTTTCTATATTTGTTGTATTTACAGTTTTTGTCATGGATTTTCTCAATTTCACTGAGGACTGACTTCAGATTAAATGTCATTGAGCGTTTGTTCCATTCATTATTATTTCGTTTCTCCTATACGTCAGTTCTTTGATCAACAATGAGGTATGCCTCCCAGATGAAAGCCTCTACACACTGGTAATGTTCATCAGGTTTCTCTCCTGTCTGTGTTCTATAAATTAACGTGAAAGTGTTTTCTCCTGTGTGTTTCTGATGCAAACAGAGGGATGAACTTTAAAAAAAAAAACACATTTGTTGCATTCATAGAATTTCTCTCATTTGAATGTTCAGTGAAGAACGCTAAGCTGAGCCTTCTGGGTAAAAGGCTGTAAAGTTGCTGCATTCATGAGACTTCTCTCCTGTGTTGGTGCTCTGATGCAAACTTAGTTTTCTTCCAGGTGAAAGACTTTCCACATTTATTACACTCCTAAAATTTCTCACCTGTGTGAATTCCATTATGCTTACTGAGGTCTGGACTCTGGTTGAAGGATATTTCACACCTGTTACATTCACAAAATTTCTCTCCTGTGTGTCTTCTCTGATGATCAGTAAGTTCTGCGTCCGGGTAAAGACTTTCCACACTTAATACATTCAGAAGCTTTCTTTCCTGTGTGTGTGTTTTTGATGGACATTAAGGTCTGCCTTCTCAGTAAAAGATTTTCCACACAGGACACATTCATAAGGTTTCTCTCCTGTGTTTCTTCTGTTTTTATTAAGTAAGGTGTGCCTTATGGGTGAAAGATTTTCCACACTGGACACATTCATATGGTTTCTATCCTGTATGTGTTCTCTGATGTTTGTTAAGGTGTACCTTCCAAGTGAAAGAATTTGCACACGTTACAATCATTAGGTTTCTGTCCAGTTTGTCATCTCTGATGGACAGTAAGTGGTGCCATCTGGGTGACAGACGTTACAAATTTTTCATATTCATAAACTTTTTTTCCTGTGTGTTCTCTGATGGAGTGTAATGTGTGCCTTCTGGGTGAGAAACATTCCTAAGGTTTTTCTTATGTGTGTCTTTTCTGATGATCAGTAAAACTTGCCTTCCCGGTGAAAAAACTTGCAACCTTGATACAAATATGTCTCTCCTGTGTTTTTTCACTGATGATCAGGAACAGCTTCCTTCCAGGTGAAGGATGTTACATACTCGATACATTCAAAAGGTGTCTCTGCAGTGTGGATTCTCTGATGCATGTGAAGGTCTGTCTTTTGGATGAAAGACTTTATATACCTGATATAATCATAAGGTCTTTCTCCTGTGTGTCTTCTCTGATGATTGGTAAGGACTGCCTTCGTGGTAAAGGACTCTCCACACATGATAAAATCATCGGATTTCTCCCTTGTGGGTCTTCTCTGATGGACAGTAAGTAGTGCCTTATGGTGAAAGATTATCCACATTTGTTACATTCATAAGGTTTTTCTCCTGTATGTATTATCTGATGCAAATAGAGGTATGACTTTAGCCAGAAAGACATGCCACATTTGTTTCATTCATAAGTTCTCTCTTTTGTTTTTTTTAATTTAATTCTATTTTATATGTGAACATACTGTACAGAAGGGTTCGAATATATGGGCAGAATAATGCGTACATTTCTTACCAAGCATTGGAGCCTCTTCTTTGTTTACCCTTCACATCCCTTCCCAGCCTCCCCCCACTCCCCCAATCCCAATACTTCTCCCCCCCACCGACGTTGTAAAACTCGTTTTGGACATGAAAACTTGTACTTCTTAATGTTGAAACAGGTCCACCTGTATCCTTAAATGAATTGTTTTTCACCATCTCCTCCACAAGGTATACTGTCATCAAATATAGTGAAAGCAGGGGTTATACTGTGGGGAGGGACATACAAAGCAACAAAGAAATAATCTTATAAATGCGTTAGAAACACGTCCATGAAAGAAAAAAAACATTAAAATATATATCTAAGGATTCATTTTCCTGACATCACTTTCTCTGACCTTTTCCGCTTGACTCATACATATACTAGATATTGCAAATAAGGGAAATCATTGGACCTATGATTCTTTGGGCCTGGCTTACTGCACTTAATATAATTTTTCCCAAGTTTTTCCATTTCCTAACAAATGGGGCAATGTCATTCTTTCAGATGGAGGCATAGAATTCCATTGTGTATATATACCATATTTTCTTGATCCATTCATCTACTGAGGGGCATCTGGGTTGGTTCCATATCTTAGCTATAG
>NW_012267455.1:594812-623226 GCF_000151885.1 Dipodomys ordii
TTCGAAGAACCAACAATTTTTTTTATTCTTTCTATAGTTTTTTTGGATTCTAATTCATTTAATTCTGATTTAATTTTGATTATTTCTTTCCGTCTACTGGATTGGGGTTTATCTTGCTTCTCTTTTTCAAGGAGGTTTAGATGTCTCATTAAATTGTTGTTTTCAGATCCTTCCAATTTGTTGATATAGGAGCTCAGAGGTATAAACTTGCATCTGAGTACTGCTTTTGCTGTTTCCCAGAGCAGCTGGTAATTTGTGTGTTCATTTTTGTTGAATAGCATGAGCATTTGAATTTCCTTTCTAATCTCTTCCAGGACCCACTCGTGATTCAGCAGTGTGTTGTTCAGCCTACATGTGATAACGGACTTTCTTTGGTGGCTTTTTGTGTTAAGTTCTAATTTTATTCCCTTGTGGTCAGAGAGAATGCAAGGTATAACTTCAATGTTTCTGAATTTGGGCAAGTATGCTTTGTGGCCTAAAATCTGGTCTATTTTAGAAAACGTTCCATGTGCTGCTGAGAAAAAAGTGTATTCTGATGCTGCTGGGTGAAATGTTTGGTAGATATCTGTTAAATCTAGTTGATCTATGCAGCTGTTTAGATCTGTGCTTTCTCTGTTGAGTTTTTGCCTAGTTGATCTATCTAGTGGTGAGAGTGGTGTGTTAAAATCCCTAACAATTAATGTCTTTGCATTTATATGGGATTTGAGGGAAAGTAGTGTTTTTTGGATAAATTTCAGTTCTCCATTGTTTGGCGAGTAGATTTTTAGAATTGTAATATCCTCCTGCAAGAGAGATCCTTTAATTAGTATGTAGCGACCTTCTCACGAATTTTAAGTCTATTTTATCTGATATAAGGATTGCAACACCTGCCTGTTTATGGGGGCTGTTTGCTTCGCAGGTTTTGTTTCAACATTTAACATTGAAAATGTGTTTGTTTTTATTGGCAAGATGTGACTCCTGCAGGCAGCAGATAGAAGGGTCTTGTTTTTTAATCCAAATAGACAGTCTATGTCTCTTAATTGGAGAGTTCAGTCTGTTAACGTTAAGAGAAAGGACTGAGAGGTATTTGGGACTTCCTGCCATATTATCCACCTTCTTGGGGGCTGTGAAAACTGGGTTCTTCCTATGGTTCTTGGATTCTCAGTTTGGGTGCACTTTCTTGGCCTTTATTGTGGTCTTGTTGGTTTTCTATGTGTAGGACATCTTTAAGAATCTTTTGTAGGGCTGGTTTGGTGGAGATGTATTGTTTCAATTTTTCTTTGCTATTGAAGGTTTTTATTTTGGCCTTCAGTTATGCAGGAGAGTTTAGCTGGGTACAGTATTCTTGGTTGGTAGTTGTTTGTTTTTAGGGCATGGCATACACCATTCCAGGCATTTTTTGTTTTGTTTGTCTCCGCTGAGAAATCTGAGGTGATTCTAATTGGTTTCCCTTTATAAGAATCTTTTCTCCTTGACAGCTTTAAGGATCTTTTCCTTGGTCTGGATTGATCCTGTGTGGATTATAATGTGACGGTGGGAGGTCCTATTCTGGTCTGGTCTATTTGGGGTTCTAAAAGCTTCTTGTATCTGAATAGGCCTATCTTTTTGTATGTTTGGGAAGTTCTCTGCTAGGATCCTATTAAACAAATTTCCTATGCCATTAACTTCTGTTTCTAGGTGCTCCTCTATACCCATTATCTTCAGATTAGGCATTCGGATGGTGTCTTCCAAGTGTTGTATAGATCTATCATATTTCTTGGACTTGGATGGTTGTATGTTCTTTCTCTATAATATCTAGGCTGTCTTCAATCTTTGAGATTTGATCTTCTGCAGGGGTTAACCTGCTGTCAAGACTTTCTACTTTGTTTTTTACCTATTTTCCTTCTAATTGGTCAGCTTTGTTGGCTTCAAATTCTTTGTTGAAACTTTGTTTTAGATCTTGTATGAACTTCTTTACTTCTTTAATTTGATGTTCAGTGTTTATTATCAAATCACTTAGTTGATTGGTTATGGTTTCCTTGGACTCCCATTCCTTCTGTTAGGTTCCATTCAGCATTCCTTTTGTGGTCTCCCTGACTTCCTTCAGCTCTTTGTTAATGGATTCCATGAATGCCTTTAGTGATCTTTGTGTATCCTCTTCCTGCTCTCTCAATTCCTGTATTACTCTTTGTTTAGCTTTCTCCCATTCATGGGATTCCTGTATTTGTTTGTGTGTTCTCAGCCTGTTCACGCCATTCCTGCCTTTCTCTTTGAGTATTCTCAAGTAGCCCATACAAGTCCTGTATAAGTTTTTGAGTAGCTTCCTCACGCTTATGATATTCCTGTATGAACTTTTGGATTGCTTTCTCTCTCCCCCTATCATGCTCATACACAGTCCTTTGTATGCTTTCAATCTTTTGATTTATCATGTTTGCCAGCAGTGTTTGTAGAGCTATTTGGGAATTCTCCTCTGGATTATTCATTATCTGTTCTGACCCCTGATTATCAACATTGGGAATTGAGATACCCGGATTTGCCATTTTTCTTGTGTTTTTCTGGCTTACTCTGCCCATTTGGGATGAAAATAGCACCAGTTTTGTGCTAGAACACTATCTTAAGGCAACCATCAACCAAAGTTTACGTTTGTACAGTCAATAGTCTACAGATACAATCTAGTTCAACAGATACATCTATTCAACATCAAACAACTATACGTTAATGGGCTACAAAGCGCAAAGAAGAATTTGGAAGACCAGAAATTATTAGGTTAGGGAGAGACGTGGGTAAAAAAATAGGAATAGATTGGTGTGGGGAGGCTCAGGGAGAGTTAACTGAGTCCTAATTTCAAAGCAGGAATTAGGTTGGGTAGGATGAAAGTAGAGAGAGAGCAAAAAAGAAGAAATAGAAGGGGAAAAGAAGAGACCAGAAAAGGTAGAAAGGTAAAAATTAATAAAATTATGTAGAATCGATAACAATCTATTTAGATAAGAACGTGAATTTATTGAGAGAAGGGGAGGGATATAAAGGAGATGTGAAAAACATAAAAATAAAAATGCTTAAAATATTATATAGGTATAAAGAGATAGTACTGCTATTAAAGAATTTGTCTCAGAGTTTTTGAATTGTGTAATAAGTTTGTGGATTAAGTGTGTACACAATGGGGGATAGGGTCTAATAGTGAACTATGTATTTATCTGATGATGTGCATGACAAGAATTAAGTCACATAAAGAAGAACGAAAGAGAGGAGAAGGTGAAGAGGATAAGAAAGGAAGAAGAAAAATATGAGAAGTTCAGTAGAACTAAACAAAAAACAAAAAGATAATTAAAACATTTAAAAAGAGAGAAAGAATAACCAAAAAGAAAGAAAAACGGACACTCACGTATCACTAAAATAAAAATTATAAGAGGAAAAAAAAGTTTCTGAAAAACAATTTTTTTTCAAAAAAGGCAAAAATTAAAGATTAAAAAAGTTTTAGAAAAGAAAAAAAATTTTATATATGGTAACAAAAATAAAAAAATAAAAAAAGAACAAGAAGAAGAAGAGAAAAAAAAACTTCTTTGATTTTTTTGGGAGGAGTGGGAAAAATCCTGGATCTCCCTTGTGTCCATAACCAGCCTCTTGTTGGAGTCTGGCCTGCTTGTAGTCTTGTGGCTTGGTTGGTTTCTTAAGTCAGTTTATTTGAACAGGCAGAAAAATGCTCTGCTTTACCCAGGATTTGGCGATCTTCCTCCCAGGCTAGTTCATTGGGAGGCAGATCTGCTTTCAGTATCACAAAAGTGGGGGATGCAGTGATGAGGCTAGGTTCTGGGTAGAGTTGAGGCCTTTCAACAGACATTAGCTTTTCCAGGGCTAGTTTGTGAAAAACTCACAGAGCCCAGCCTGGAGCCATTCTCAGGGTTTCTTGTGACCTGCTAAATGACTCATTTTATTCCAAGGCCTGAGTTGGAGCTAGCAGCTCCTCCGAGCTTTGTCGGTATCCAAGATGGAGATCACCGGTGCTGGGGGGGGGGGGGGCCTTCCCTCCCTCTGCTCCCTGAGAAGGAGTGAGGACGTCAGGCTTCTACTCACGCTGAGTCTTGGTTTCTGGGTCGTCTCTGGTCTGCGAACTGCAGGATGAAGATGTCTGCTCCTTGTTGGTTCTTGCTGGTGTTGAGTAGAATCTGCTCACCTGCTGTGTCTGGCTTCTTCGTCCTGGACTCTCTGTTGCTCAGGTATGGCTCCTGCGCTCGCCTGCTCCCACCACAGCTGCCGCTGCTGTGGCGGCTGCTGGCAAGAGCTCAGAAGTTTCTCCTTGCCTGGGTTTCCCTCTCTGGCCTAACTCTCTCTCCACTGATGGCACACTTGGTGTAATTCTCTGGCTTAGGACTGTTCACTGGAACTCTAAAACTGCTTTCTATGTAGAGCTTACTTAGACTCCAGCTTCTCCTCCACCATCTTCCCAGAACCTCAAGTTCTCTCTTTTGTGTGAGTTCTCTGATACATGCTGAAAGTTGACTTCTGGGTGGAAACTGTTCAATCCTCATATTCATAAGGCATGTCTTCTGTGGGCATTTGAGGTGGGAAAGTGATGTCTGACTTCCAAGAGATATATTTTTTTTCATTTTATATACTCATTGGAGTTCTCCTCTGCATATTTTCTCTGGAATTTTATAAGGTGAATTTCCCTACTGATAGGTTTTTCACATTCATGGCGTGAAAAGGATTCTCTCTTGTGAATATTTTCTGATGAGTAGTGACTGTACTTCTTATGTAGAATGTTTTTCCTTATTCAAGGCATTCGGTTGTTTTCCTCTGTCCCTTAAGTATTTCTTGGGCAAAGAGAGGACACTTACCATAGTCTTCCCTATATTCATCATGGTTATAGGAAAGTTGTCCCACATAAGCCCAACTATGTCTAAAGAATATTGTCTGTGACTGAAAAAAAAATCTCCTTTTTTATACCACATTCAAAATTTGCTACTCATCATTTTGATCAAAATGCTCCAAATATCTCAGGGATTGTTCAACTATGGGAGACAGAGCAGGCCTATATCCACCATGCATCTCATCAGGTTCAATATAGAGAAGCATGTTCTGGCACTCAATGAACTCCATAATTTTCATGCCTAAAGAGTTTCCATTACTCCCAATCAGCTCTGGGTTAGGTTTTGAACTCATATGAAAAGTTCTTACTAATTTGTGACAGGTACTTCACATAGATAGACATGTGGACTTTCCTGGCAGGTCTTAATCATGTACTCTATTTCTTGGACATCTAAAATGAGACATAGAACCAGGTGCTGGTGTCTCAATCTTATAATCTTAGCTACTCAGGAGGCTGAAATATGAGGATCATAGTTCAAAACCAGCCAGGCAGGAAAGTTCTTGAGACTTTGGCAATGTTGGGATTTGAACTGATAGCCTAGCAGGCCCAATTGTTGAAAGAGTCAAGGTGAGGACACCAGCATGTGAACAACTGAGGAGCTAGGCCATTCCTAGGACCTGACAATGAGCCCCAGGGATGGGTCAGGATAGGCATAAATTCATACTTGAAACATAGGATCTGTATTGACATATATGTGTGGGCAGCATCTTGCATTCGGTGCATTTTTTCTCCTTAATTTATGTCTAATTCATGATGGGATTGTGAACTTTACTGAGTATGGTGACAGATATAACTGTACTGACATGGATGACGACCTGTTCCCATGGTTATAAGGTTGCCTATGCATTCATTCTCCATCCTAGCTGAGACCCAGGGCTTCCACATTAGAGGAAATCGGGCGTAATGACTGGCTTCTGACATCAGGCCTGAGATTTGAACTCAGGTCTGGGTAACCCCGTTGCACCGTGGGGGAAGGGGAAGTGCATCATCCCCTGAAGACTAGAATGTCAGGCCTGGTCCAGAGCCTGATTTGAAGTTCCAGCAGTGGACAAAATAACAAGATTACCTTTTTTAAACTTAGGATCTCTATTTACATACAGGTGTGGTATGCATCTTGCTTTCATTGTAGTTATTTTTTTAATTTTGAGTCTTATTCATGGATGTATTCTGTATTTTATTGAGTATGGGGACAGGTATATCTGTGCTGCCGTGGATGACAACCTATTCCCATGGCTATAGAGTTGCCTATATAGCATTCTCCATCCTCGATGAGGCCCAGGACCTTCACAGGACAGGAAATCATGTGGATCCATTGGTTTCTCACATCAGGATGTATCTTTAGGCTGTGCTGGGGTTTGAACTCAGAGCTTAGCAGGCAGAATTGGGGAATGGGTCAAGGTGAGCACACCAGCCTGTGAGCCACTAAGGTGCTAGGCCATTCACAGGACCTGAGCTTGTGCCCGATTAGGGTCAATATACACATGAAATCATAATTTAAAGACAGGAACTGTATTTCCATACAGGGGTGGGCGGCATCTTGCATTCAGTGTACTCATTCTCTTGATTTTGTGTCTTATTCATGGATGCAATATGTATTTTACTGAGTATGATAACAGTTATAACTATGCTGACATTGCTGGCAACCAATTCCCATAATTACAGAGTTGCCTACATAGCATACTCCATTCTAGCTGAGACCCAGGACTTTCACAGCATAGGAAAACTGGTGCAACCATTGGCTTCTCATATCAGGATGAATCTTTTGGTAGTACTGGGATTTGAACTCAAGGCCTAGCAGGCTCAAGTGGTGGATGAGTCATGGTGAACACACCAGCACGTGAGCCACTAAGCATCTAGGTCTTTCCTGGAACCAGAGATCAAGCCCCAGTGGGCGCTCTACTAGTCAAAAATTCAGAATTTAAACAGAGGATCTCTATTTCCATACATGGGTGGGCGGCATTTTGGGTTCAGTGTAGTTATTGTCTTTATCTGGTGTCTTACTCATTGACGTATTGTGTATTTTCTTGAGCATAGGATGACAGATATAACTGTGGTGACCTGGATGACAAGCTATTCCCATGAGTACAGAGTTGCCTATGCATTTTCCATCATAGCTGCGACTCAGAACTTGCACAGCACAGAAGAACAGGTGCAACGAATGGTTTCTCACATCAGGGTGAATTTTTGAAGTTCTGTGATTCAAATTCGGGGCCTAGGAGGCCCAACTGCCCAATGGGTCCACATGAGCAAACCAGCCTGTGAGCCACTAAGGAGCTGGGCTGTTCCCAGGAGATGAGATCGAGTCCCAGCGGTAAGGCAGGGGGAGCACAATAGTCATCCATTCATAAGCTGAAGGTAGTAAGCAAATAAGTACATATCTGTATAGAGTAGGAGAGATGGAGAGCTGTGATTGAATCCAATCTACCCTGTGACTGCCAATTCTTGGATCTTCCCCAATGCCTCCATTTAATGACTGTGATGATTATGGTCACACTTCATCAACTCTTCACTAAAAATAATCGATACCCCATGAGTCTTGACTATTATTTCCTACTCGAATCCTTAGGAACTACTCATTCAAGGAAGAGATTGATCATATTTCACGGCTCTTCTTAGGTCCGGAATTGAGTATCTCAGGAACTCCTGCCATTCCCTCAATGTAGGATTGCTGACCAGGATTCGACCTCGGGGCCTCCATTGCCCGGTCATCCTGTGGCTCCCCCGACAGCCAGCAGGCCTTCAGCCACACCAGGTCACCTTCAATCTGCAGTCCACCGGGTTCGGTCTTTCCATGGTCAACATTCAAATGAAAATAAACCTAAAAACGCCAGTTGGAACTTCCCACCACTTTTTTCTTCTCCGGCTTTTTATTTTTTCCTACAAACCCTGGGGTCCTAGGATCCGAGGATGGGCTGTGGGTCCAGAGGCTGCAGCCTAGGATGATTGGACCTGAGGCAGATTTGCCACAACTTGAGTTCAAGCCCCAGGTCTGGCAAAAAATATTAAAAAATTGAAAAATTATGAATGAAGCACCCTAGCTCAGAATTCACGCCATTTTACTGCCAGAGCTGGGATGTGAAATCAGGACTAGGTAACTCTTTTTGCACTGTGGGGGAAGGAGAAGCTCACTATGGTTGAAGACTACAAGGTCAGGCCTGGTCCCCGGGCCTGAATTGAAGCCCCAGCTCAGGCAAAAATCATATGCCCACCTATGTTACACATAGGTTCTCTATTTACATACATGTGTGGAATGCATTATGTTTTCAGTGTAGTTGTTCTTTTTATTGTGTGTCTAAGTCAGAGATGCATTTTGTATTTTATTGCATATGATGACAGATATAACTGTGCTGACTTGGATGGCAACCTATGCCCATTTCTATAGAGTTTCCTACTCCTTCTCTATCCTAGCTGAGACTCAAGACATTCTCGAGACAGGAAAACAGGTGGATCAATGGGTTCTCACACCAGGATTCATGTTTTGGAAGTTTTGGGATTTGAACTGAGAGCCTAGCAGGCCCAATTGGCAAAAGAGTCAAGGTGAGGACACCGGCCTGTGAGTAACTAAGGAGCTAAGTCATGAATAGGCATAAATTCATAATTGAAAAATAGGATATGTATTGACATAAATGTGTGGATAGCATCTTGTGTTCCGTGCACCCCTTCTCCTTATTTTGTGTCTAATTCATGGAGGTATTGTGTATTTTACTGAGTATGGTGACAGGTATAACTCTGCTGACATGGATGATGCCCTGTTCCCATTGCTATAAGGTTGCCTATGCATTCATTCTCCATCCTAGCTGAGACCCAGGATTTCCATAGGAGAGGAAAACAGGTGTAAAGACTGGCTTCTAACATCAGGATGAATCTTTTGTCAGGCCTGGGATTTAAACACAGATCTGGTTAACCCTGTTGCACTGTGGGGGAAGGGAAAGCTCATCATCCCTGAAGACAAGAATGTCAGGCCTGGTCCAGGGCCTGATTTGAAGTTTCAGCAGTGGACAAAATAGCAAGCTTACCTTTTTTAAACATAGGATCTCTATTTACATACAGGTGTGGTATGCATCTTGCTTTCAATGTAGTTCTTATTTAATTTTGATTCTTATTCATGGATGTATTGTGCATTTTATTGAGTATGGTGACAGGTATATCTGTGTTGCCATGGATGACAACCTATTCCCATGTCTATAGAGTTGCCTATATAGCATTCTCCATCCTCGATGAGGCCCAGGACTTTCACAAGACAGGAAAACAGCTGTAAGGATTAGTTTCTCACATCATAATGAACTTTTTGGCATTGCTGGGAGTTGAACTCCAGGCCTAGCAGGCCTAACTTTCTAATGGGTCCATATGAGCACAACAGCTTTTGAGCTACTAAGTTTCTAAGCCCTACCAAGGATCTGAGATTGAGCTGCGGGCTGGGGTTTGTGCACCATATTCATCCATTCATAAGCTGAAGCTAGTATGCTAATAAATACCTATTTGTATAGAGAAAATGTGGCGAGCTGTGTTGGAATCCTATCTACCATGTGACTACCAATTATTGGATCTTTCAAAATGACTCGATTTCCTGAATGTAATTATTATTGCCACATTTCGTGAAGTCTTAATTAAAAGTAATTGTTGTGCCAGAGGTCTTGCCTATCATTTCCTATGTGAATCATGCATGAACTTCTCAACTCTTCCCTAGGACTGAATTCAAGCACCAGCCCTAAAAATGTAACATTTATAGACATTATAAATATGTGATTCATATTTACATCTATATATTCAGTCTATATCATGTTTGTTGGAGTGATTCATTATATATTATTATTGATTGATTGAATTAACATTTATTTTATGGACTGTGAGTGCACCTATATCATTTATTACATTTATTCCAATCTATTCTGTAGCATGTAGCTTTGCATACATATTATGTACATCATACCTGACACCCAGCACTTGCACAGAAATGGAAAACAAGTGTCTCACTTGGAATCTTACTCCAAGATGAAATATTTAGCAATGCTGGTACCTGAACTGAGGGCCTAGAAGTCCCAATTCATGAATGGGTGAGTGTCAGCATGGCAGCCTCTAGCCCATTCAGCTGCCAAGTGGATCCCAGGACCTAGGATGGAGCCACAGGTTTGGCCAAAATAGCAGTACCTTTCTATCTGGTATATATAACAGATATTTATATATTTATCTGGTATACAGATAAATATATATTTAGGTATTTTGATACTGCCAGTTATGTCTATGTGGAATTATATGACATATACTACATTCGTACAGATTCTCTGGTCTTTAGTGAGGACTCCATTTAATGAATAGTATTCTTTTAATGCATAATAAACTATGAATTAAAATCAATCTGTGTTCTGTGATTATTGGGTCTAAATTTGTACTAGACTGATTGATGAACTACTCATCCAACCATGACATTGATCATATTTCTCTGGTGTTCTTACGGGCAAACAATAGTTTCTTAGGCTCTCCAACCCTTTGTATGTAGCATGACTGAGATTCAAACTCAGGGCCTAGGTGTCCAGGTTGGCCTACGGCTTCGCTGACAGCCTGTCAGCCTTCAGCAATGCCAGGTGACCTACAGGTTGCAGCAGTGTTATTTGGACCCGGGATGGTCATCATGCAAGCAAGGAAAACCAAGAAACTGCCATCTGTAGGTGGTTCCTGGCTTTTTTTTATTGTTGCTGTTTTCATTTTGTTTTCCTGTCAGCCCCCGAGGCCTAGTATCCCAGGATGGGCTTTGGGTCCAGAGGCTGCACCATCCAAGCCTAGGTTGATGTTAGCTGAGGCAGAGTTGCCATGATATGAGTTCAAGCCCAGTGCTGGGCAAAAAAATAATAATATAAATAAATAAATAAAAATATTAAATATAGCCTGGCGTCGGCTATGGTTCATGCCTGTAATCTTAGCTACTCAGGACGCTGAGATCTGAAAGTCTGTGAGACACTTATCTCCAATAAACCACTAGAAAACCAGAAGTGGTGCTGTGGCTCAAGCATTATAGCACTAGCCTTGAGCTGAAGAGCACAAGGACAGCTCCCAAGGCCAGAGTTCAAGTCCCATATATACATGCATACATATATACATACATACAATACTAATGAAGCTCCCTGGCTTGGAATTCATGCCCTTTTTTTTCTGCCAGGCCTGGCAATGGAACTCAGAGTCTGGGTAACTAATTCACTGGGGGATGGGGAAACTCACCCTCTTTGAAGACAAGCAATTCAGGCCTGTTTCCTAGGCCTGAATTCTATCCCCAGCCCTGTTAATGTAATATTCATCCACATTTGAAATAATGATTAATATCTACATACTTATGTTTATTGCAATTTGCTTTGTGTGCATTTATTTTATTTTTTGTATTATTCATTCATTATTTTATTGACTATTATTACACTTATAACATGTATTAAATTGATTACATCTTATGAGAAATATCCAGATTTGCATATGTATTATATATCTTACTTTAGACCCAGGACATTCATTGAAATTCTATAGTAGATCATCCCATGCTTAGAAAAACAGAAAGACTACATCAACCAAATTAATTTGTCCCTAGGCACCCCAGTGGCTTACATCTGTAACCCTAGCTACTCAGGAGGTGAGAACTGGAAGATGAAGTTTCAAAGCCAATCCAGGCAGCAAAGCCTGAGAGATATCATCTCCAATTAACTGGCAAAAAGCCAGTCTACAGGTATGGCTGAAGTGGTAGAAAATCAGCTAAGAACAAACAAGCCAAGAAAGAGCAAGCTGAGTTCAAGTGCGTGGAGAGGGGGGTAGGGGGGATAAGGGGGAGAGAAATCCTCCAAAAACAGAGAACAAAACAACAGTACACAAATCCCATCTAATTTATGGTACCAACAAACTGAAAAAAAGATCAAGCTTGTGCATTTGTATAATTTTACATGAGCCCATATGTTCTTAGGTACACTTCAAAGCTATGTTTTTAATAACATGTGTGTGTGTGTGTATATATATATATATATATATATATATATAAACTAAGAAACCAGTCAATGAAAAAATACTTCTGAATTAGTGCTTTAATCATGGCATTATAAATTATTTGTACAAAAAGTACGTTCAAGGTTTCTTTCTTTAGAATCAATCTTAAAATGTTTATTCATGTACCAGGCGTCAGTGGCTCACACCTATAATCCTAGTTACTCAGAAGGCTGAGAGCTGAGGATGGTATTCAATGCAAGCCCCAGGAGAAAACCAGAACCAGTAGAAAACCCGGTAGAAAACCGGAAGTGGTGATGTGGCTCAAGCTGTAGAGTGCTCGCAAAGAGCTGAAGAGTGCAGGGATAATGCCCAATCCCAGAGTTCAAGCCCCACCACCGACAAAAAAAAAGGAAGGAAGTTTGTTCATACAAAATTCTAACATTCTGAGCCTTAGGAAAGTTTTCTTCTAGGGTCTTACGCTCTTTAGGCAACTATTCCACAACTGAGATACATCTTAGTACCAATGTTTTTGTTTTTCATTTTAGAATCTAGTTTATTCCCAAAATGCTTACAAGTACCTACTGTCTTCACATAAATGAGTGTTTATTCACAAACTCAACCTTTGGTGGTATGAAGACTCCCCTAGTGTATTTCGTGGTAGGCACTGAGGAAAACTCACAAGACACAATTGCAAACATTTTATAATTATAAAAATAACTCTAAATAGAAATAACATCAACTGCCTGGCACGGGTGGCTCATGCCTATAATCCTAGCTACTCAGGAGGCTGAGATTTGAGGAAGGTGACTCAAGGCCAGCCAGGGATGAAAGTCTGTGAGTCTCTTATCTCCAATAAACCTCTAGAAAACTGGAAGTGGTGCTGTGGCTCAAGTGCTTGAGCATTTGCATTGAGCACTGGGATAGCACCCAAGCCCAGAATTCAAGCCCCACGACAGACAAATAAAAAAATAGAAAAAATAAGAAATAACATCAACTGTCCCAAACTTTTGGGAGAAATGATATCCTCATTTTCATTCTCACTCTTCATGGGAGATAGTCAAAATAAAATAAAAATAAAATAAAAAAAATATTTCAAAATATTTCAAATAAAGTCAAAGTGAACTTTAAAAAATATTTAAAATGCTAATGAAACTTCTTGGCTTGGAATGTGTGATTGTTTTATCTGCAAGGCCTGAGATTTGAACTTAGGGACTGGGTAACTATGTTGCACTGTGGGGGAAGGGGAAGCTCAATATGTTTGAAGACCAGAAATTCAGGCCTGTTCCCTAAGCCTGAATTCATGCCCCAGTCATACTCCTTATATATATTTTAAAGATAGGATTGAGCTTCCATATACATGTTCAGTCTATATCACGTTTGGTGTGTTTATTCATTGTATTTGTTGTTTTATTCATTTATTTACCGTTTATTTTACTGACTGTGAGGACACCTAAACATATATGACATTGTTTACATACTATCAAATTGCATCTAGATTTGTAGACTTGTTCTCCATCATGCCTCACACCCAGCACTCTCCCAGAAAAAGAAAACAGGTGTCACACTTGGCTTCTTACTCGAGGATGAAATTCTTGGCAGGCTCTGAGATCAACCCTAGAGGTGGCCAAAATAGCCATACATGGATAGGCAGGTGGTAGTATGCCAATAAATGTGTATTAGTAGAGAGTGCCAGAACCGTGTATCTCATATTCAATGATATCTACTATGTTCTTATGAAGTCTTAGGCATTGAGACAGCCTAGATATTATGGAGAAAGAACATACAACCATTCATGAAAGTCCAAGAAATATGATAGATCTATTCAACATTTGGAAGACACCATCAGAAGGGCTAATCTGAGGATAATGGGTGTAGACTAGCATCTAGAAATAGAAGTTAATGGTCTAGGAAATTTGTTTAACAGGGTCCTAGCAGAGAACTTCCTAAACATGCTAAAAGATAGGCCTATTCAGATACAAGAAGCTTTTAGAACTCTAAATAGACCAGACAAGAACAGGACAAAATAGAATCACATTATAATCTTCACAGGATCAATTCAGACCAAGGAAAAGAACCTTAAAACTGTCAAGGAGAAAAGATCAATCACCTATAAAGGGAAAACAGTTAGAACAACCTCTGAATTCTTAGCAGTGACAATCAAAGCAAGAAGAGCCTGGAATGATGTATGCCATGCCGTAAAGACAAACAACAATCAACCAAGCAAACTGTACTCAGCTAAACTTTCCTTCATAAACGAAGGTCAAATAAAAATCTTCCATAGCAAAGAAAAAATGAAACAATATATCTCTACCAAACCAGCCCTACAGAAGATTCTTAAAGATGTCCTACACATAGAAAACCAACAAGACCACGATAAAGGTCAAGAAACTGCAGCCAAACTGAGAATCCAAGAACCATAGCCACAACCCCCAAGAAGGTGGATAAAATGGCAGAAACTAGCAAATACTTTTCAGTTCTATCTCTAAACATTAACGGACTTAACTCTCCAATTAAGAGACATAGACTGTCTAGTTGAATTAAAAAGCAAGAACCTTCTATCTGCTGCCTTCAGTAGTCACATCTCGCCCATAAAAACAAACACATTTTCAATGTTAAAGGCTGGAAAAACATCTACCAAGCAAACGGCCCCCATAAACAGGCACGAGTTGCAATCCTAATATCAGATAAAATAGAATTCAATTTAAAATAAGTGAGAAGAGTTAAAGAAGGTTGCTACATACTAATTCATGTATCTCTCCTTCAGGAAGATATTACAATTCTAAATATCTATTCACCAAAAGAAGCACCCAAATTTATCCAAGAAACGCAACTTTCCCTCAAATCCCACCTAGATCCAAAGACATTGATTGTTTGGGACTTTAACACACCACTATCCCCACCAGATAGATAAACTTGGCAAAAACTCAACAAAGAACCTGAATATCTAAACAACTGCATAGATCAACTAGATTTAACAGACATCTACCGAATATTTCACCCAGCAGCATCAGAATACACGTTTTTCTCAGCAGCATATGGAACAATTTCCAAAATAGACCACATTTTAGGCCACAATGAAAATTTGTCCAAATTCAGAAACATTGAAGTTATACCTTGCATTCTCTCAGACCACAAGGGATTAAAAGTAGGACTCCACACCAAAAGCCACTAAAGGAAGTCCTGTAACACATGGAGGCTGAACAACACACTGCTGAATCACAAGTGCATCATGGAAGATATTAGAAATGAAATTCAAATGTTCATGATATTCAACAAAAATGAGCACACAAATTACCAACTCCTCTGGGACAAAGCAAAGGTAGTACTCAGAGGCAACTTTATAGTTCTGAGTTGCTACATCAGTATATTGGAGAGATCTGAAACCAACAATTTAATGAGACATCTGAGCCTCCTTGAAAAAGAGCAGCAGGATAAACCCGAACCCAATAGACAGAAAGAAATAATTAAAATCAAATCAGAATTAAATGAATTAGAATTCAAAAATCCATATAAAGACTCAACAAAACAAAGAGTTGGTTCTTCTAAAAAATTAACAAAATTGACAGACCCTTAGCAAATCTTATGGGAAAAAGAAAAGAACATACCCAAATAAATGAACTCAGAGATGAGAATAGAAACATCACCAGAGAAACAACCAACATTCAGAACATTATAAGGAAATACTTCTCAAAACTTTTTGCTAATAAGATTGAGAACTTGGCAGAAATGGACCTTTTCCTAGAAAATACTGACATGCCAAAACTAAACCAAGATGAGTTAAATCAACTTAACAGGCCCATATCAAGCACTGAAATATAAACAGTAATAAGAGGTCTCTCATCTAAGAAAATCCCAGGTCCAGATGGGTTCACAGCGGAATTCTATAAGGTCTTCAAAGCAGAGCTCACATTAATACCCCTCCAACTCTTCAATGAAATTGAAAGAAAAAGTTCACTACGGAACTCATTCTATGAAGCCATCATAACCCTCATCACAAAACCAGGCAGGGAGTTAACAAAGAAAGAGAACCATAGACCTATTTCTTGGATGAACATTCATGAAAAACTTCTCAACAAAATTTTGTCCAATCGACTTCAACAATTCATCAAAAAAATCATACACCAAGATCAAACAGGATTCATTTCAGGGATGCAAAGCTGGTTCAATATACGCAAATCAATTAGTATAATTCATCACATCAACAGGAGCAGAGATAAGAACCACAAGGTTATATAAATAGATGCAGAAAAAGCATTTGACAAGATCCAACACCCCTTTACGATAAAGGTTTTGGAAAAATTAGGAATCCATGGAGCATTCCTCAATACAATAAAGGCTTTATATGACAAACCTACAGACATCATTACAGTTAATGGTGAAAAAATAAAGCTATTTCCTCTTAACTCAGGAATGAGACAAGGACGTACACTCTCTCCACTTTGCTTCAATCTGATATTAGAATGCCTAGCTACAAATAAGACTAGATGCAAACGTAAAGGGGATCCAAATAGGGAAAGAAGAAGTAAAACTCTCCCTTTTTGCAGATGACATGATCTTTTGTTTAAAAAATCCCACAGACCCCACTCCCAAATTACTCAAGCTGATTCAAAACTTTGGCAAAGTAGCTGGGTATAAGATTAACCCTCTAAAATCAATGCCTTTTCTGTATGCCAACAATGAAAACAGTGAAGCTGAAATTAGGAAAGTAACTCCATTCGTAATAGCCCCACAAAAATAAAATACCTAGGAATTAACTTAACCAAAGAAGTGAAGGACATCCATGAAGAAAACTTTGAAAACATGAAAAAGGAAATGAAAACAGAACTTAGAAAGTGGCAAAAACTCGCATGCTCCTGGATTTGAAAGATCAAGATTGGGAAAATGGCAGTACTTCTGAAGGCTATCTCCAAATTCAATGCAATACCTATCAATATTCCAACCTCACTCTTCAAGGAATTAGAAGAGGCGATCCAAAAATACATATGGTACAGTAAAAGACACCGAATAGCAAAAACAATCCTCAACAGACAGAATCGGGCTAGAGGAATATCAATACCAAATTTCAAACTCTATTACAAAGCCATAGTAATCAAAACGGCATTGTACCTGCATAAGAACAGACCTCAGGACCAATGGACCAGAACTGAAAACCCAGAAATGAACACACAGACCTATAGCCAAATAATCTTCGATAACGGAGCTCAAAAAATAGAATGGAAGAAAGACAGCCTCTTCAGTAAATGGTGCTGGCAAAATTGGTTAACTACTTGTAGACAATGAAAGCTAGATTCTTAAATATCATTCTACACCAGAATCAACTCCAAATGGATAAAAGACCTCAGAGACAAAGCAGACAATCTGAAAACATTACAGTATGGAATAGGAGAAACCCAAGGTATCATTGGCACAGGGTGAAATTTTCTTAATAGAGACCCAGAAACACTACAAATCAAAGAAAAAGGTTGAACAAATGGGATTGCACAAAATTGCAGAGCTTCTGCATGGCCAAGCACATAGCTAGCAAGATCAATTGAAAGCCCACAGATTGGGAAAAGTTCTTCCCTAGCCATACAACCGACAAGGGTCTCATATCTAAAATATATCTGGAACCAAAAAAATTAAATCCCCCAATAACAAGTCTCCAAAGAAACAACTGCCCAATAAATAAGTGGGCTAAAGACTTACAGAGAAACTTCTCTGAAGAGGAAAGAAGGATTGCTCATAGACACATGAAGAAATGCTCAACCTCTCTAGCCATAAAAAAATGCAAACCAAACCATAGAGATACAAACAGTTAGAATGGCAATAATCAAGAACTCTAATAACAACAGATGCTTGAGGGGATGCAGAGAGAAGTGAACATTACTACATTGTTGGTGGGAGTGTAAACTTGTTCAACCACTTTGGAAAGCAATATGGGGGTTCCTCAAAATACTCCACATAGAGCTCCCCCATTTCCCAGCAATCCCACTTTTGGGCATTTATCCAAATGATCACAAACAAGACCACACTAAAACTGCCAGCACGACTATGTTTATTATTGCAGCATTATTTACCATAGCTAAGATATGGAACCAACCCAGATGCCTCTCAGTAGATGAATGGATCAAGAAAATGTGGCATATATACACAATGGAATTCTATGCCTCCATCAAAATAATGACATTGCTCCATTTGTTAGGAAATGAAAAGGCTTGGAAAAAATTATATTAAGTGTACTTGTTAGATTGGTAGTTAAACAAATGATATTATTGTTAATATTAATTTTAATGCAATTTCAGGGAACTCTCCTGTCTCTGACCTCCTAACACTTGTATTTTGGGATTTGTCCCTGGAAATCTAGGATTTAGCAGGACTCAAAATAAACCAAGATCTTGCCCATGTAGTTTTAACTCCTTTGTGTGGTATTCTCACAATTAAAAAAAAGCCAAGAGTATTTGAATTCTACTATTAAGATTTAATGATAGATCTCTACTCATCTTTCCCTTAAGTGTGTTGGAGAAACCAAAGCTGAAATTAACTTGGACTATCGTGGTGGATGTAAATGTCTTAACTACCATCTCTGGTAGTTGGTACCATTACATTTCAATTAGCCATCACAGGCTCAAGCCTGTAATCCTAGCTCCTCAGGAGGCTGAGATCTGAGGATCATTATTAAAAGCCAGCTCAGATAGGACTGCCCAAAAGACTAGAGGTGGAGATGTGTCTCAAGTGGTAGAGTGCTAGCCTTGAGGGACAAAGCCCAGGTTCTGAGTTCAAGCCTAGATACTGACCACCAATTAACAAATTCAGAGGTTCCACTGTGAGTGCTATATTCTTTTAGAGACTGAAGTATTTTTTTCGCATAGTCTTTCAAACATCAGCATCTCTAACAGAGAATCATTGTAGATCCTTTTCCACTTGAATAATTGTTATTCTCCAGGATTAGAGTGGCCAAGAGGCTTGCAGATCAAGAGCTCAGACATTAAATTGGCTAAAAAGAGATCAAATTAAAATTTATTCTTTTGTTGCAAATACCACATTTTTGGTATGTGTTTGCTAGCCCTGGCACTTGAACTGAAGGCCTGGGTGCTGTTCCTGAGCTTTTGTGTCCAAGACTATTGCTCTACCACTTGAATCACAACTCTACTTTGGGCTTATTGGTGGTTAATTGGAGATAAAAGTGTCACAGACATTCTGGACCTGGGTGGCTTCAAAGTAGAATGCTGAGTAGCCAGGATTACAGGTATATGCCACCTGCATCTGGCTCAAATACCACCTATAACGTTAGAAGTAAAGGATATCTGTTAACATCTATCTCTGACAGATGTACAATGTTTTACTCCTCACTGAATGAATGTTCCTTTGAACAGTATTGCATCAAATGGAGTGGACTCAAGTTAGGTATTGAACACCAACAATCTGGTTTGTTGGAAGTGGCCTTGTTTTTCTACACCCTATTTGGCCATTGATGTGGATTGTAGAAAAAAAGACAATTCAGTAAAAACAAATTCAAAGAGTCTGAGACAATTACACAAGTTTTGGACATCACTTCCTCCTGGGCTGCTGTTGTGCAGGCCCAATATTTGATCTGAAGAGAAACTAGGAATTACAAAAGTTAAAACCCAAAGACTAGTAACCTCTAAAAGCCTTGTGTAACTCCTTGATCCTCATACCTGATACTATGACTTAGTGGGAAAGGCAAAGGGCAGATTTCTAGCTATTGCAGACTTCTCCCTTAGTGTAAATTACCACCTTCAGTCCTGGTTCTACCACAGCCTTGGCTCAGGTCTTTGAACCTGAGTGTAGACGTTTGAATCTCCATAGTGTGAATGGAAATTTGGCCTCCTACTAAGATAGCAGTTTGAGGGACTTGGATAGCTGTGGGCAAGTCTCTTTTTAATAGGCTGTTCTTTGTGCACATTTGGTTTAGATGCAGGGATACACAACTAACTAGTCGCAGTGGTCACCCCAAGGTAGAGCAAGAGAGATAGAGTAGAGGGACAGTGATCAAGCTCACGCCATCTGCCATTTTATGCTGCTTTAATTGGCATGTTCTTCATGTATTTTAGTAATTCAAGAATAAAAATTAACATTACATAAAAATTTTAATTGCCTCTTTCTTTCTGACAAAAATTAAAAGTAATAATAAATTTAAATAGAAAGGCAGTATGGTAAGAGCAGGGAAAAGGAATCGAACAATGATCATGGGCAGCTCCTGAAGTCCAACCTGGAGGTTTTATTTACCAACATCAGGGAATAAAATGAAACTATGTAACAAGATAGGCCTGCCTGCTTTTTCTCAGCAACAAGGCAGCCTTATCTGCTTTCTTTAGCAACACAACAGCTCTGCCTGTGTTCCCTCATTTATGCCAGAATCAAAGGAGTCAATAGACCATGACTAAGGGAGGAAATTAGAGCTGTCATTGAAAGATCAAAAAGAACAATCCATGGATATGTCTAGAAACCTATAAAGCATCTGAAGCCTTAAACACTTACGCCTTTCAGAAAGAAAGCCAAGTTGTGCTCTGAGGTCTATAGATTCCCTTACTCAGAGAACACACAGACCTCCCAATGACAGAATCATCCCTGCCACCAATAGAACTTCCTAGTGAGGCTCAGGTAATAAAAGACACATTAATCTTTTCTCACTGCCTGAAGCCAGCACAAACTCAGAGGGCACCAGGACAATACGGGAGGGAGGGCTCAGCCATATTGCAAACAATGGATGATGCTCAGAGGCCCACCCCTAATCTCATGATGTACTCAGCCCTCCTAACAGCTTCCAGATGGTGTCAGCAGCCCTTCAAAAAGACCAATCTGTGATGCCCAGCTCTAAAGCCCACCCTGTGTTTAGGGGCCCCCTGAGCTCAGTTTCTGCTCCTGAACCTGCCCATGTATTCTGTAGAGCCCAGAGAAACCCATGGCATTTGTTGTGCCCCAGAAGTCAGGCCACAGTGAGGCTTCTGCAGCCCCCAGCCTTGCTCCAAGCATAGCCACCAACCAGGGAATACCCCCAGGTTCCACCGCAGACCTCTGATATGTAATAAAAAGAAACTGTGCTTGTGCTGGCACAGTCACCAGTCAGAAGTCCAGGCAAAGGGGCATCTGCTAAGGCCACCCCAAGTAGCTGTGGATCTCTGACATCAAGACAGAGGCAGGAAGGTGCACCCATGCAGGCTGCCTTTGAGAAGCTCCTCTTCCAAGTGCAGGCCTGCCTGGTGGACTTTGAAGCAGAATATGACACTGCAAAATTTCACAGCACACTAGAAGAACACGACAAGCAATGGCCCTGTGCTCAGTGACCTAACCAAGGTAGGAAATGAGAGAGAGAGAGAGAGAGGCTATCTGTGCTTAATACCTATTTCAATATCCTTGGCGAGTAATGCATATTTTTATCAAGAAATAAAGAGGAGAACTTCAAACTCTAACTCTGATGGAGTAGCTAGGATCAATCTAAACTTCCTACCATAAACAATCACAAAAGTGGAAGCTATGTGAAACTATATATGTATATAAATGTATATATAATATAAATATGTAGGCATATATATGTATATTCACATATACAATGTGAATATATAATGTATAATATATATATATATATGTATACAGAGGGAAAAACAGAAATACATAGTATTTGAAGGAATAAAAACCAATACCTTCCCAATTGTGATTGAAAGCATGAACCCTTCCATGCAGGAATCTATCAACTCAAAAAAGTCAATTAACTTAATTACACAGGTCCACATTAAGACACATTCTAATTAAACAAAAACAGAAAACCTCCCAAAGCACAAAGACACAACTCATCACACACAAGTAATCTTCAATGATATTAAGACAAATTTCTCATCAGAAACTAGATTCACTATTAGACAGCAAGCGCAACAAATTTAAAGTGTTAAAAGGACATATCTAAAACCCACCTTTCTAACAAATATACTTCCTCCAAATGTATAGATGAGCTAAAAAACTACCGATGGCTCATTCCTATAATACTAACTACTCAGGAAGGTGAATTGTGAGGGTGGTGGCTCAAAGCCACCCTGGAACTTGCCCCCTCAGGAGGAAGTTGTAGCACACAGCTGTCCTTGAGAAGGACGGAGGCCTTTGTGCAGTGCTATTGCTGAAAAAAGACATTGGATAAGGTGGCCATCAAGAATGGAGGCTATTAGGTAGTGTCTCCAGAGAAGCAATTTATAAGATTCAGTAGTCCTCTAGAAAATCAGAGAATTTTGACCACTGTCCTATTGGTTTCAGAAATGCCACGAGAATGACCAGAGCAACCTCAAGCCACATGATTTCCTTAGCAAGTCTTTGAGGTCTAAGAGCTAGAGTGTCAATGCTGGCAGGCTGTGATTGGTCCGCTATTTCTCTGACCTCACTGGCCCAGACTCTGATTGGTCCATTTCTTCTATGACATCATTATGCCTGGTTGTGATTGCTCCATTGTGTGAGGTCATGAAGGATATCTAGGAAGCCACTGTGCTCCAACGTATGTCAGTTAACAGAGCTTGGAGTTCTTGCTTGATGACCCACTGGACTGAATCAAAGTTAAATGATTTTTTTTCGGTAGTGGGGACGGGCTGTTATTTGGATTTTGGTATTTCTTTTTACTATTTCTGGGTTTTCCTTTATTTAATTTAATTTATTTAGGTAGACTTGCTACCTGCCATTGAAGCAGAAGGATGGAAGTACAGAAAGAATCAATCTCAAGCTCCTTGAAGGAGGAGATCATCAAATAATACCAGAAGAAAGAGCTCTTCGACACAGGTACCTATGGAAAAGTGAATCTGGCCCATTCCCTCCTCACAGACAAGGATGTGGCATTTAAAATACTCTGGAAGTGAGAGTCCTCATCATTGGACAAAGAATGAGGTGGACATTTTAAAGAAGATATGGCACAAACACATCATCAGGTTGTACCAGGTAATAGAGAAGGAAGAGTATGTGTATCTCATCATGGAACTGGCCACTGGGGGATACCTCCTGGGGTGGACCTGAAAATTCGGCTGCCTGTATGAGGATGAAGCCAGGAGGCTTGTCGTACATGTAAGTGCTGTTCATTACTTACACCAAACAAAATCATACACGAAGACCTTAAGTCCAACAATATCCTTTTGGACACCAAAGACAGTATCAAGATCAGTGGATTTGGTCTGAGCATCTGGCTCACCCTGGGGCATTTGCTAATGAATGTATGTGGTACAGTGCTATTCCATTCCCCTGAAATGTTCTTGGAAGAAATGATGGCCTGGTGCAGGTGTCTCACACCTGTAATCCTAGCTATTCAGGAGACCGAGATCTGAGGATAATAGTTCAAAGCCAGCCTGTATGGTTCTAGCCTCTGAGCAGACTCAAACTTATACCAAAGACTAATTTGGGTAGAAAACGGCAGAGGATAGAGGTGGCTAGCAAAATAGCTACTATTCTTCTCAGAACAAGCTGCTAAATGTGGGCCCAGAGAATAGGTTTATAAAATGTGAGGTGTGCATAAATTATGACTCATCCAAAAAAGGCTGCAATTAATATATGTCTGTCATGGATGGACACAAAATGATCTATTTATGTGAAATATATTGACTAAACAATTTCATAAGGGAAAAAGAGAAGATTAAAATTCCTGGGGCTGGGGGACAGTGGCTCACACCTGTAATCCTAACTACTCAGGAGGCTGAGATCTGAGGATCACAGTTGAATGCCAGCCCAGGCAGGAAATTCTGTGAGACTATTATCTCCAATAAAACACTAAAAAACCGGAAGTGGTGCTGTAGCTCAAGCAGTAGAGAACTCGCCTTGAGCTGAAGAGCACAGAGACAATGCCCAACCCAGAGGTCAAGCCCCATGACCGACCAAAAACAAAACAAAACAAAACAAAAGTTTCTGGTGCAGGTCATTGTGTGGATTCCATCAGTATTGAAAAGAAAGTTCACAAGCAGAGGTAATGGTAAAAAAGTAGTGTGGATATAATTAATGTCACTGAATTCTATACCTAGCAAGCATGAGGCCCTGTGTTCAAACCCCTGAACTTCCAAAACAATGCTAAATCTTCCTTCTGTTACCTACCTTAAGTGGTAGGTGCTCTTCTACTGTTATGATTGTATTTCTCAGAGCTTCTCTGGTGGATGTTTATTCATGGTTTTACACATAATCCATTATTTGAATATTGATATTGAGTTTTAAAGTGTAATTTGTATATTAAAATAAGGGCAAAGCCTGTATTTCTAACTCAAGAGGCTAAAGCAGGAAGATCCCTATTCAGTCAAGGCTGCATAGAGAGGTTCTTCCTAAATCCCCATGCTACTGCTGAAACTGGAGGGACAATTGATTGTAAGCAATTACAAGTGAGAGATAAGTTTCTGATCATATTAGATTGTGGTCATGTCAGTTTGGATTTAATATTTACATAAATATTAAAAATTTTTCCTTTTCCCCTTACTCTCAGTATGTCATTTTGAAACTTTGTAGTACGTTTTTGTTTGCTGCACTTAAAAAAAGTTTTCCTTTGTATCATATTAAACATGATTTTTTCTGTATTACAATTTATTATTTATTTTTGACATTTTTATGTCTTTTTTCTCCATCTAGGGACTGACCACTGTCTCAGAGATTTTGTTCAGTTCTGCAAATTGAGCCACAGCTCAACTTACAGCTTCTTTCTTTTTGAAGAGTCTCATGAGAACCCCAGCACTACTAAGGAGGCTGAAATCTGAGGATCTTGGTTTGAAGCCAGTATGAGCAGCAAAGTCTGAGGTTTTTTTTTTAATTATTATTATTTTGCCATTGGTTATGGGCCTGAAAACTAGGCTTTGGCACTATCCATCAGCATTCCAGCTTAAGGTTAGTGCTCTATCAACTGAGCTGCAGCAACATTGTTGGCTTTTCTTGCTTATGTGGTTATGACGAATCAAACCCAGGTCCTCATACATGCAAGGTTAGCACCCTACCACTGAGCCAACTTCCCAGATGAAGTCTGAGATTCTTATCTCCAATTAATCACCAAAAAGCTGGGGGTTGTAGTACTCTAGACTTGAGTAAAACAGGGCAAGTTCAACCCCTAGTACTGGTAATTACATCACGGACTTTCTTGCTAGTGCTGGCTTTGAACTGCGGCCTGGGTAGCTAGAATCTACAGGCATGAGCAACCAGCCTCTGACATTTTAATATTTTTACTCAGCTCTTTCTTGATTTCAACCTCAATGCCTTTTAATTGCTGTCAGTAGACATGATCTCTGGGCCTCATTGCTGTTTCTTATCTATTTTTAAGGAGGGTGGAGTTGAACCCTCGGTCTGAGTGCTGTCTTTGAGCTCTTCAGCTTAAGGCGAATGCTCTACCATTTCAGCCACAGAGCCACGTCAGGTTTTCTGGTGGTTGGAGATAAGTTCTCATTAACTTTCCTTCCCAGGTTGATTTTGAACCATGATTTTCATATCTCAAACCCCTGAATATCTAGGATTACAGGCAAGAGTCTCAGCGCCCTTATGTTTATTAGTTTTTTGACTCGAGGATTATGTTTTACAACTCACCCATAGCTCCACTCCTAGCTTTTCTCTGGCTTATTAGACATAATATTTTAATGTACTTTTCTGGATAGTCTGGCTTCAAACCATGATCCTCAGATTTCAGCTTCCTGAAGTGCTCTGATTATACACATGAACCTCAAACGTTTAAAAACGTTAATATGTTATTTTTTTCCAATTTTTCTTTTTAAACATTTCCTTGTTTGTTAGTTTTGTTTATGTGCTAGTCCTGGGGCTACAAATCAGGACCTGGATACAATACCAGAGCTTTTACTTCAAGACTAGTGGCTTACCACATGAGCCAAAATATAACTTGTGGCTACACTTGTTTTGTCTTGGTGCTTGAAATAAGGCCCTGAGTGCTGTCCTAGAAATTGATTGCCCAGTTTGCCACTTTAGTCACAGCTCAACTCCAGCTTTTTTTTAATTCTTGGTAGCTAATAGGATATAAGAGTCTTATGCAAAGCCAAGCATGGATCAGTTTTCTGAAATCTGAGGATCATGGTTCAAAACCAACCAAGGTAGGAAAGTCCAAGAGAATCTTAGGTCCCATTAATCAATGAAAAGCTGGGAGTGGTGGATCTCTATCCTTGAACAAAACAGCACAAGTTCAAGCCATAGAACAGCACACTGATGCACACACAGAGAAAGCCTCATGGACTTTCTTGCATGGGCTAGCTTTGAACCATGATCCTCAGATTTCAAACTCTCTTCATCTTCTCTTCTTTGAAAATTTTATTGGTCCTGTGGCTTGACATCTAACTCTGGGGCCTATATCTTACCTTTTACACTCAAGTCTGATGCTTTTATAACCTCATCCACAGCTCAAGGTTTTGTGCTGTGTAGATGAAGATGAGTCTCAAGTACATTCCTGCCCAGGCTAATTTGACATTGTAATCCTCAGAAGTCAGCCTCTTGTATAGTAAGGATTACACACATGACCAGAAACATTTGGGTCATTTTAACACTTCAATATGTGCTTGCTTCCACCTTCTTTTCTTATTTTCTTCATTTTTGCTTGTCCTAGGAGGAGAAATTGAAGCTCAGATGCTGTCTTAGTGCATATATGGGACTAACCATAACATTTGACTTTTGGGGGAAAGTTAATTGGAGACAAGAGATTCATGTAGAGGTAGGCCAGATTCGGGAAGCTGAACATTGAGGAAAGTCCTTAAAACTCTTTTCTCCAATTAGCCACTAAAAATCTGAAAGTAAGTAGGTCATTGAAGAAAACAGTGCAAGTTCAAACACAAGGATTGGCACAGAGAGAGAGACAGAGAGACAGAGAGATATATAGAGAGAGAAATAGAGAGAGAGAGACAAAGAGAAAGATACAGAGAGAGAGAGAGATCTTATGAACTCATGTAACTGAGCTGAGCTTTAAACAGTATCCTCAAATTTCAGCCTGAGTAGCTAGAATCACAGATATGAGCCACCAATGATTGGTTCATTGGAATCTGGTATTGCCTCTTTCTTCTCTTCTTCTACCCTTCTTTTCATTTATTTCATTATTTTTGTGTTTGTTGGTCCTGGAGCTTGAACTCATGCAAAGCCTGGCCTGATACATGAGGCTGAAATCTAACCATCATAGTTTGCAAGCAGCCTGATCAAGAAAGTCCATGAAATTCTTATTTCCATTCAATCAAAAAAAAATCCTATCTCCAGTGTGGCTACCACACACAAAACAGTCTCCTGGAATTTCTTTTTATTTTTTTCCTTTTTTTTTAATTGTGAAAATACTGTACAGAGGGGTTACAATTACATGGGCAAGATAATGAGTAAATTTTTTATCAAGAATTGTAGCCTCCTCCTTTGTTTCCTCTTCCCATCCCTTCCCATCCTCTCCCTGCCCCCCCACGCAATCGCCCGCTCTCCCTCCCCTCCCCCCGCACCAAGGTTGTAAAGGTCGTTTTCGACATAACGACTTGTACATCTCATGGTTGCAATGGGTCCACGTGTATCACTGTTTAAACAATTTGTTTTTCCCCTTCCCCTCCACAAATTATACCGACATCAAATACAGTGAAAGCAGGGGTTATACTGTGGGGGAGGGACTTATAAAGCAACAAAAAATAATCTTATAAATGTGTTAGAAACACTCCCATGAAAGAAAAAAAATCATTTGAATACATATCTTAGGGTTCATTTCCCTAACATCACCTTATCTGACCTTTTATGCTTGACTCAGTACACAATGGAATTCTATGCCTCCATCAGATATAATGGCATTGCCCCATTTGTTAGGAAATGGAAAGACTTGGAAAAATTATATTCAGTGTAGTAAGCCAGGCCCAAAGGAACATGGGTCCCATGGTTTCCTGGAATTTCTTGACTGGGTTTGCCTTTACACTGGATCTTATATTTCAGCCTCCTGCTTTTCTAGAATTACAGACATGAGCCAACATTCCAAGGTTCTCTACTTCAATCATTTAATTCTCTTATTGTGATCCTGAGGCTGTCTCTGAGTCATGGCACTATTTCATAGGTTTTTCCTCAGGGCTGGTGCTTTCCAACTACAAGCACATCCTCATGTCTGGCTTTTTTTGCTGATTAGTTGGATAATTAGGCACTTCCCTGCCCAGGTTGGCTACGAACAACAACCTTTAGATTTCAGCCTTCTGAATCACTAGGACTAAACACATCAAGCAAAAATTCATGGATAATTTTGAAACTTTAATTGGATTTTCTCACAACTTTTTTCCCTTAGCCTTGAGGCTTGAAATCAGGGCTTGGGCACTGTTCCTGAGCTTTTTTTACTGAAGGTGAGGACTCTATTACTGGAGCCACAGTGCCACTTCGAGCCTATTCTATTCATGAGGTACTGAGGAAACAGACCCAGGAATACAAACATGCTAGGCAAGCACTCTATCACTATTCCATATTTCCTGCCTTTCTTACACCTTTTTATTTGTATTTTTATTTCCTTGTGTAGGCTGGTCCTGGGTCTACAAATCAGCTCAGGTGCTATCCCCGAAGGGTTTACTCAAGACTAGCAAATTAAGACATGATCCACCACACAACTTGTGACTATTTTTTTTATTGTAAAGATACTATACAGAGGGTTACAGTTACATGAGTGAGGTAATGAGTACACTTCCTCTTGAACATTGTTAGCCCCTCCATTGTTTT
>NW_012267455.1:627600-656178 GCF_000151885.1 Dipodomys ordii
AGCTCAAGGCTGGCACCCTACCATTTGAGCCACAGCACCACTTCTGACCCTTTTTGCTTTTGTGATGCTGAGGAATCAGATCCAGGGCCTCATACATCCAAGACTATCACTCTATTGCTGAGCCGCCTTATCAGCCTGAGCTCTCGAACAGTTCCCAGTTTTAATGGGTCCTGTGGCCCGGGTGTTGGGGTAGGGAGTCTAGGTCAGGGTCTGGGGATTCCCTCCAGCTCACTGTCCCCTGTGAAGTACTCACCCTGGAGCTGGTTGTTTCTGTGTGGTGTAGGTCGTCAGTTGTTGTTGCAATCCGAGTTCAGTTGGGGTGGTTTTGGGCTGGGTTGGGCGGCCCCCCGCCGGGTCGTTGCGATCGCGATCGGGTGGGTGGTCTGCCGACAGGTCCCTTTGTCGCGCTGCTGGTGCCGGGCAGCTTTGGCGGGATGGAGCCTCTCCGCTCTGGTGGAGAGTGAGGGGTGGGGGTGGGATCCTCGTGGAGAATCCCGGCTGGTAGGTTTCTCTGTTCCTGGCAATCCGCTGTTCTGTGAACCGGTACCTGGTGATCTGCAAGCCTCCCCCTGTGTCTCTGGGGCTCCGGCAGCCCCCACCGGGCCGGCTGGCCTGCGGCTTGGCGCACTGCCGCGCGGCCAGTAAGGTTGAGGGAGGGGTCTTCGCTCTTCTCTGTTCTGAAATTCTTCTTTTCCTCTCTTTCTTTTTTTGTTATTTTCCACCTCTGGTTTTTCTCTGAGTGTTCGTCTTTTTGTTGTTGTCGGTCTCTTGGGGAGATTAAGCGTTGGAACAGGAACTCTCTTTTTGGTTGGAGAGAGCTGTGGCGTTTCCCTACTGCCCCATCGCCATCTTGGTCCCCCCATGACTATTTTTTGATGTGATTTGGTTTTAAGTAGCTACTTAGAGTTGAGTATATGAATTCTCCTATCTGGGCTGGCTTTCAACTGTGAGCCTCAGATTTGAGCCTCCTGAGTAGCTACCATCTCAGGTGTTTGCCACCTATGCTTGGCTCATTTTAAACTCTGAAATTGGCTCTTTCTTCTCCCACCCTCCTCCACATTTATTTTATTCTCTGTATGTGTGTTGGCCATGAAGTTAATATCAAGGTCTGGGTGCTATTTCAGAAATTATTTTCTCATTTCTGCCATTGGAGCCACATCTCAATCGCCAGGTTTTATTTTTCTTCCTTTTGGAGATGAGTCTCATTTAAAGCCTAGCAAGACTCAGGAGGCTGAAATCTGAGTATCACTGTTTGAAGCCAGCCTGAACAGGAAAGTTCATGAGATTCTTTTCATCAACTACCAAGATGCTGGGAGAAGTAGAGCTCCTACACAAATTCAAGCCCTAGGTTGGCACAGAGAAAAAAAGCCCCATGGCCTTTCCAGTTTGGACTGGCCTTTAAATACTGTCTTCAAATTCAGCCTCCTGAAAGCTAAAATTATCAGCATGAACCACCAGCGCCAGGCTTATTTTTAAATCTCAAATGGTCATTTCTTCTCTTCTTTCAGTTTTGTTTTTGGTCGACTTTGGGCTGAATTATGGACCAGGAATCCGTTTCCCAGATTTTCCCCATATTTCAGTACTTTACAACTACTATCACACCTTGATTTCCAGCTTTTGCTGGGTAGTTGAAGATAAGAATTTCAATCACTTTCCTACCCAGGCTGGCTTTGAGTTGTGATCCTCATATTTCAACTTCCTCAGTAGCTAGGAATACTCAAATAAACCAACAACCCATGGCTCATTTTGAAATGATAATTTTCTCTTTCTCTCATCTTTAATAACTTGTACTCTTTTTTCTTTATTTTTGCATGCCACATGAACCAGAGCACAGCTAGTGTCATATTTTTGGTAACAATGAGCCATAGGGTCTCATAGATTCTCCTACCTGGGCTGGCCTTCAATGGTGATCCTCAGATTTCATCCTCCTGAGTAGCTGATAGAACGTCGGTGAGCTACCAATGCTTGATTTATTTAAACCTCTGTCATTGGATCTTCCTTCTGCACTTCTTGCCTCTCTTTCTTTAATCCTTCTGTGATTGTCCTGGGGCTTGAACTCAGGGCCTGATTGCTTTCCCAGAAACTGATTGCCCAACTCTGCCACTTGAGCCATAACTCAATGCCCAGGCTTTTTTTCTTTTTGACAATTAATTGGAGATAAGAGTCTGAGGAAAGCCTACCATGAATCAAGCCAGGCTGCGAAGGAAAGTCAATGAGACCATGACCTCCAATTAACCATTGAAAATCTTGGAGTGGTAGAGCTTTGTCCTTGAACAAACCAGCACAAGTTCAAGGAGGCACACACAAGCTGCAAGATGGCACACAGATGCACACATATCAGAACATCTCATGGATTTTCTTGCATGCATTAACTTTGAATTGTGGAGCCTCAGATTTCAGTCTCTCTTCTTTCGCTCTCCTTTGTATTGATTGTTTGTTATTTATAATTTTTAGTGGCCCTGCAGCTTGACCTCTGGCTCTGGGGACTGTTTCTTAGCTTTTTAACTGAGGGCTGTTGCTTTACCACCTCAGCTCCAGCTGAGGGTTTTGTGCTAGGTAGCTGGGATAAGCATCTCAAGCACGTTCCTACCCAGGCTGACTTGATACCACAATCCTCAGATGTCAGTCTCTTGTGTAGTTAGGATTATCCACAGGACCAACAACCCTTGTGTCATTTTAAAACTTTAATATGTGCTTGCCACTTCCTTCTTTTGTTTACTTTTTATTTTTTGCATGTGCTGCTGTTCCTGGGTCTACAATTTGGGGCTCATATTCTGTCCTAAAAGTTTTTATTCAAGGATATCCTCTATTACATGAGAAACATCATAACTTTTTGGCACTTTTTTAGGGGATTGATTAATTAAAGAGAAGAATCATGGACTTTCCTGCGTAGGCTGGCCATAAACCATCATCCTCAGATTTCAGGCTCTTGAATAGCTAGTAAAACATGTATGAGCCATTGATGCTTGATTGATTTAAGCCTTTGTCACTCGCTCTTCCTTGGTTACTTCTACTCTTCTTTCTTTCTTCTGTGCATGTCCTGGGGCTTGAACTCAGGGTCTGGGTGCAATCCCAGAAAATATTTGCCCAGTTTGCCACTTAAGCCACAGCTCAACTTCCAGCTAAATAAGGTAGCTGAAATCTGAGGACCATGTTTCAAAGCCATCCTGGGCAGGAAAGTCCATGACACTCTTATCTCCAATTCACCACCCAAAAGCTGGGAATGCTAGGGCATTAGGCAAAGGATATTACAGAAACGAACACACCACACATAGAAACACACACACACACACACACAAACATTCACACATACACACACAAAGTCTCCTGGACTTTGCTTTTTGGGTTGGCCTTGAAACTTGATCCCAAGATTTTTGTAGCCAGGGATCAACTACAGCCATGATCAACAAACACCAGGCTTATATTTAAATTTACCATTGGCCTGTATTCACTTCTCCCACAATTTTTTAGCACTAAGAATTGAACAATGGGTCGGCAGTTTTTTTAATTAGCTTTTGCACCAAATACAGTGTTTTACATATACAGTCATATCTGCACTTCCAGCTTTTGGCTGGGTAGTTGAGGTGGTTTCATGTACTTTCCTGCCCAGTCTAGCTTAAACCTTGGTTTTCTTTTTCCCATCATTTTTTAAGTCCTGCGGATATTTTTTTGTTTGTTTGTTTTGAAATGTATGTCTAGGACTTCAACACAGGGCCTAGGTTTTTTCCCAAAATTTCGATTTGAGACTAGCACTCAACAGAATGAGCCAAAGTAAAAATTCTAGCTTATTTTTGGTGGCAAATTAGATATATGAGTCTCATGGACTCTCCTGCCTGGGCCAGTCATAAACGGTGAATCTTAGATTTAATTCTCCTGAGGACCTTGTACAACATGTGTGAGAAACCAATGTTTGATTCATTTCAACCTCTGTCACTGACTCTTCCTTTTGTACTTCTATCCTCTTTTTATTTCTTCTGTTTGATCTCCAGCTTGAACTCAGGGTCTGGGTGCTGTCAAAGAAATTTTCCCAGTTCTGACAGTTGAACCACAGCTAAACTCCAGGATTTTTTTCTCTTTTGGTGTTTAATTAGAAATGAATATAATGTAGAGCCAGACCAGATTTATGAGGCTGAAATCTGAGAATCAAAGTTGGAGCCAGCCTGGGCAGGAAAGTACATGATATCTCCAATTATAACCACTAAAAACTGAGATTAGTAGAGCTTTGAGCAAAACAGTACAAGCTAAAGCACAGTACTCACACACAGACATGCTTACACACACACAAGTCTTATGGACTTTCCTACTCGGTCTGGTATTTAAATATTATCCACACATTTTAGCCCCTTGAGTAAATAGAATTAGTTATGAACCACCAGTGATGGGCTGATTGGCTCATTGCAGCCTCAGTTATTGGTTTTTCTTTCTCTTCTAGTCTTCTTTGCATGTATTCATTTCATTTTTTGTGAGTGTGCTAGGGCTGGAGCCAGAAATCATGCAAGGTCTGGCTGTTTCAGCAAGCTGAAATCTGACCATCATGGTTCAAAGCCAGGCTGAGCAGGAAAGCCTCAGATCCTTACCTCCAATTAATTGCCAAAAATCTGGGAGTTCTACAGTTCTAGCCCCAGGATGGCCCACAAGCAACTGTCTTCTGGACTTTCCTGCTATAATTGGCCTTTACACTGGATACCCATATTTCTGCCTCCTGGAGAATTACAGGCATGAGTCACCAGCCCCAGGTTCTCTTCTTATTAACATTTTTGTGACCTTGAGGCTGGATCTCTGGGCCAGGACACTGTTTCATAGCTTTCTCACTCAAGCCTGGTGCATTACAACTCCATCACAGATTCATGACTGTTTTCTTGTTTATTTGTTTTGCTGGTGATTTGAAGATGAGAGACCATAGTCCTCAGATTTAATTTATTATAGTATTTAGGATTACACACAAAAGGAAGTGGCACTGTAGCTCAAGTGGTAGAGCACTAGCCTTGAACTGAAGAGCTGAGGGACAGCGCTCAGGCCCAGAGTTCAAGCCTTACAACCGACCCAAAAAAGAGGATTACACACAAAACCAAAAACTCTTGACTCATTTTGAAAATTTAATTGGATTTTCTTATACATTTTTTAATTTCTACTTTTTATTTCCATATGTATGCTGGACTTGGAACTATAAATCAGACCCTAGGTATTGTCCCAGTTCCTTTTTTTTTGCCTGTCATGGAGCCTGAAATCTGGGCCTGGGTGCTGTCCCTCAACTCTTCAGCTTGAGGCTAGAGCCGTACCACTTGTGCTACTGTGCCAGTTCTGGTTTTTCCTGCTTATGTGTTGGTGAGGAATTGAGCCCAGGGGCTCATTCATTCAAGACACTGAGTCATCTTCCCAGACCCCTCCCAGTACATATTTAATACTAGCCCTCTAATATGTGAGCCACAGCACAATTCGGAGCTTTAAAAAAACTGTAGTTGGCTAATTAGAGTAGAGTTCATGGACTCCCCTGCCATGGCTTGCCTTGAGTACTGATCCTCAGATGTGAGACCCTTCAGTAAGTACAGTAACAAGTGTAAGGTAACTCAATGTTGCTCATTTTAACCTCTGAAATCGGATCTCCCTTTTCTTCTTCCACCTTTCTTTTCATTTATTTATTTTATTCTTGTGTGTCCTGGTCCTGGAGCTTGATCTCAAGGTAATGGTGCTGTCCCAGAAATCATTGTCTCATTCTGCCATTGGAGCCACATCTCAACCCCAGGTGTTGTTGTTTTTTCTTCTTTTTGGTGGTTCATTGGAGATGGTGTCTCATGCAAAGCACAGAATGTCTCAGGAAGCTGAAATCTGATTATCAGTTTGAAGTCAGCCTGCACAGAGAATTCCATGAGACTCTTTACTTCCAATTAGCTGGTAGTCATCCCACCGATTAGCTGAGAATAATAGAACACCAGCCTTGAATAAAGTAGAACAAATTCAACCCCCATGACTGGCACACACAGAAAAAATGTCCCATGTACTTTCCTGCTTGGGCTTGCCTTTAAATGTTATTTTCTGATGAGTTCTGGGAAGATGGCTGAGGAGAAGCTGGAGGCGAAACAACCTCTCACATAGAAAGCAATTTTAGTGTTCCAACAAACAGTCCTAAACCAGAGAATCACACCAAGTGTGCCATCAAAGGGCACAGAGTTAGGCCAGAGAAGGAAAATCCAGGCAAGGAGAGATATGAGCACTTGCCAGTGGCCACGGATGTGGCGGCAGCAACAAAAGCCATTGCCGCCATACCTGCAACACAGAGAGTCCGGGACTTAAGCGCCAGACGCGGCAAGTGAGAGGTTTCTACTCAACACCAGCAAGAACGGACAAAGGAGCACACATCTTCATCTTGAAGTTCACAGACCAAGATGAGCCAAGAACCAAGACTCTGGCGTGAGTAGAAGCCTGACATCCTCAGTCCTTCTCAGGGAGCAGAGGAGGGAAGGCCAACCCTCCCCGCCCATTACTGGAGATCTCCATCTTGGATACTGACAAAGCATGGCTGTGTAGCTAGCTCCAACTCAGGCCTCGAAAGAAAACAAGAGTCATTTAGTAGGTCACAGGAACCTAAGCTGACCAGCCAGGCTCAGCTCCTCCCTGGGAAAAGTCACCCAGCTTGAACAGCTAGCCCCAGGAGTGGCTTTCTTCACTGGGTAAACAGAGCCAGAGGCAGCCCCTCCCTACAGCAGCCTTGACAATCAATTGAAATTCAGTAAACATAAACCCTGACAATGGCTCCAGGCTGGGCTCTGTGAGTTTCTCAGAAGCTAACTCCTCAGGGAAATGCTGCTGTTTGCTAAAAGGCCTCAACTTTACCCAGAACCTAGCCTCATCACAGCATCTCCAAATTAGAGGAAACAGCCATGTCCCCCTTTTGTGAAACTCAAAGTAGATCTCTGTCCCATTGAAGTAGCCTGGGAGGAGGATCACAAAATCCTTGGTAAAGCAGAGCATTTTTCTGCATGCTCAAACAAATTGACTAATGAAACCATCCAAACCACAGCAACATCAAACACCACAAGCAGACCAGATAATCGAACAAGAGACTGGTTATGAACACAAGGGAGATACATGATCGTCCCATCCCCCCAAAAAATCAAATTCTCTTTATTTGTACTTTTTATAAAAAATTTTTTCTAAACCTTTTTTAAAATTTTTAACTTAAAATTTTTTGTTTTCTATTAACTTTTTTTCTTCCTCTTATAATTTTTATTTTGGGGTTATATGTGTGTGTATTGTTTTCTTTTTTTAATTATTTTATTTTGTTCTTTTTTCTTTTTCTTTATTGTGAACATACTGTACAGAGGGGTTACAATCACATGGACAAGATAATGAGTAAAATTACTATCAAGCATTGTAGCCTACTCCTTTGTTTACCCTTCACAACCCTTCCCAGCCTCCCACCGCCCTTCCACCCAATCCTCCCCACCCACGCTGCAACAAAGTTGTAAAGTTAGTTTTCGACATAACAACTTGTACTTCTCATTGCTGCAATGGGTCCACCTGTGTCTTTATTTAAACGGCTTATTTTTCCCCTGCCCCTCCACTAACTATACTGAAATCAAATACAGTGAAAGCAAGGGTTATACTGTAGGGGAGGGACATACAAAGCAACAAAGAAATAATCTTATAAATACTTTACAAACAAATGCATGAAAGAAAAAAAACATTTAAATACATATCTTAGGGTTCATTTTCCTAACTTCAACTTATCTGACCTTTTCTGCTTGACTCATACAAGTACTAGATATTGCAAATAAGGGAAACCATGGGACCTATGTTTCTTTGGGCCTGGCATACTTCACTGAATATATTTTTTTCCAAGTCTTTCCATTTCCTAACAAATGGGGCAATGTCATTCTTTCTGATGGAGGCATAGAATTCCATTGTGTATATATACCACATTTCCATTCATCTACTGAGGGGCATCTGGGTTGGTTCCATATCTTAGCTATGGTAAATAATGCTGTAATAAACATAGTTGTGCTGGTAGCTTTAGTGTGGTCTTGTTTGTAAACCTTTGGGTAACTGCCCAAAATTGGGACTGCTGGGTCATAGGGGAGGTCTATGTGGAGTCTTTTGAGGAAACTCCATACTACTTTCCAAAGTGGTTGAACAAGATTACACTCCCACCAACTGTCCACATCCCCTCCAGCATCTGTTATTATTAGAGTTCTTAATTTTGCCATTCTAACTGGGGTGAGGTACTATCTCAATGTTGTTTTGATCTGCATTTCTTTTATGGCTAGGGCAGTGTCTATTGACCATCTTTCTTCCTTCTTCAGAGAAGTTTCTCTTTAAGTCTGTAGCCCATTTATTTATTGGGCAGTTGTTTCTTTGAGGATTTGTTGTTGGGGGATTTAATTTTTTGAATTCCAAGTATAGTTTAGATATGAGACCCTTGTCCGTTGTATGGCTAGTGAAGATATTGCAGATCCGTGGGCTTTCTATTGATCTAGCTGGCTATGTCCTTTGCAATGCAGAAGCTCTGCAACTTCATGCAATCCCATTTGTCCCACCTTTCTATGATTTGTTGTATTTCTGGGTCTCTATTAAGAAAATTTCGGCCTGCTCCAAGGAGACCTAGGATTTCCCCTATTCCATCCTGCAATGTTTTCAGAGTGTCTGCTTTGACTCCGAGGTCTTTGATCCATATGGAGTTGATTCTGGTGCAAGGTGATAGATAAGTATCTAGCTTTAGTTTTCTCCAAGTAGTTAACCAATTTTGCCTGCACCACTTACTGAAGATGCTGTCTTTCTTCCATTCTATTTTTTGAGCTCCCTTATTGAAGATTAGCTGGCTATAAGTCTGGAGGTTTATTTCTGGGTTTTCAATTCTATTCCATTGGTCCTGAGGTCTGTTCTTATGCCAGTACCAAGCTGATTTGATTGCTATGGCTTTATAGTAGAGTTTGAAATTTGGTATTGATATTCCTCCAGCAGCGTTCTTTTTATTCAGGGTCTTTTTTTTGCTATTCTGGGTCTTTTATTGTTCTATATGAATTTTTGAATTGCCTCTTCTATTTCCTTGAAGAATGAGGTTGAAATTTTGATAGGTATGGGATTGAATTTCTAGATAGCCTTGGGAAGTATTGCTATTTTCAGGATGTTAATCTTTCCAATCCAGAAGCATGGGAATTTTTGCCATTTTCTAAGTTCTGTTTTGATTTCCTTTTTCAAGTTTTTAAAGTTTTCATCATAGAGATCCTTCACTTCTTTGGTTAAGTTAATTCCTACTATTTTATTTTTTGTGGGGCTGTTAGAAATGTTGTTGCTTTCCTAATTTCAGCCACACTTTTCTCATTGTTGGCATACGGAAAAGCCATTGATTTTTGGGGGTTAATTTTATACCCGGCTACTTTGCTGAAGTTTTGAATCAGCTTGAGTAATTTGGGAGTAGAGTCTATGGGATTCTTTAAATACAAGATCATGTCATCTGCAGAGAGTGAGAGTTTCATTTCTTCTTTCCCTATTTGGACCCCCTTTATGTTTGCATCTTCTTTTATTGCTGTAGCTAGGCATTCTAATACTAGATTGAAGAGAAGTGGAGGGAGTGGACATCCTTGTCTTGCTCTTGAGTTAAGAAGGAATGACTTTAGTTTTTCACCATTAAGTGTAATGATGGCTGTAGGTTTGTCATATACAGCCTTTATTGTATTGAGGATTCCTAATCCATGGATTCCTAATTTTTCCAAATCCTTCACAATAAAGGGGTGTTGGATCTTGTCGAATGCTTTTTCTGCATCTATTCAGATAACCATGTGGTTCTTATCCTTGCTCCTGTTGATGTGATGAATAATATTAATTGATTTGCGTATATTGAATCAGCGTATATTGAATCCTGTTTGATCGTGGTGTATGATTTTTTGGATGAATTGTTGTAGTTGATTGGCCAAACTTTTGTTGAGAAGTTTTGCATCAATGTTCATCAAAAAATGGGTCTGTAGTTCTCTTTCTTTGATGAGTCCGTTCCTGGTTTTGGGATGAGGGTTTTGATGGTTCAGTAGTGAACTTTCTCTTTCAATTTCATTGAAGATTTGGAGGAGTATTGGTGTGAACCCTGCTTTGAAGACTGTGTAGAATTCCTCTGTAAAACCATCAGATCCTGGACTTTTCTTAGCAGAGAGGTCTCTTTTTCCTGTTTCTATTTCAATGCTTGATATGGCCCTGTTAAGATGGTTTAACTCATCTTGGTTTAGTTTAGGCATGTCAATATTTGCTAGGAAAAGTTCCATTTCTGTCAAGTTCTCAAACTTATTAGCATAAAGTTTTGAGAGGTTTTCCCTTATAATGTTCCGACTCTTGGTTGTTTCCCTGGTGATGTTTCCATTCTCATTTCTGAGTTTATTTATTTGGGTGTGTTCTCTTCTTTTTCTGTTAAGATTTGCTAAGGGTCTGTCAATTTTGTTAATTTTTTCGAAGAACCAACTCTTTGTTTTGTTGATTCTTTCTATAGTTTTTTTTTGGATTCTAATTCATTTAAATCTGATTTAATTTTCATTGTTTCTTTCTGTCTACTGGATTGGGGTTTATCTTGCTGCTCTCTTTCATGGAGGTTCAGATTTCTCATTAAATTTTTGCTTTCAGATCTCTCCAATATGTTGATGTAGGAACTCAGAGCTATAAACTTGCCTCTGAGTACTGCCTTTGCTGTGTCCCAGAGGAACTGGTAATTTGTGTGCTCATTTTTGTTGAATAGCATGAATATTTGAGTTTCCTTTCTAATCTCTTCCATGACCCACTTGTGATTCAGCAGAGTGTTGTTCAACCTCCATGTGTTACCAGCCTTTCTTTAGTGGCTTTTGGTGTTGAGTTCTAATTTTATTCCCTTTTGGTCAGAGAGAATGCAAGGTATAATTTCAGTGTTTCTGAATTTGGACGTTTGTTTTGTGGCCTAGAATGTGGTCTATTTTAGAAAATGTTCCATGTGCTATTAAGAAAAACGTGTATTCTGATGCTGCTGGGTGAAATATTTGATAGATGTCTGTTAAATCTAGTTGATTTATGCAGCTGTTTAGATATGCAGTTTCTCTGTTGAGTTTTTGCCGAACTGATCTACCTATTGGGGAGAGTGGTGTGTTAAAATCTCCTACAATTATTGTCTTTGAATCTATGTGGGATTTGAGGGAAAGTAGTGCTTCTTGGATAAATTTGCGTGCTCCATTGTTGGGCAATTAGATATTTGGAATTGTAATATCCTCCTTAAGGAGAGATCCCTTAATAAGTATGTAGCGACCTTCTTTATCTCTTCTAACTAATTTTAATTTGAAGTCTATTTTATCTGATATTAGGACTGCAACTCCAGCATGTTGATGGAGGCGATTTGCTTTTGAGATTTTGTTCTAACCTTTCACATTGAAAATGTTTTTGCGCTCTTCAACCGAAAGAACACTGTTGGAGGAATTTCAATACCAAATCTCAAACTCTACTATAAAGCCATAGTAATCAAAACAGCTTCGTATTGGCATAAGAACAGACCTCAGGACCAATGGAATAGAATTGAAAACCTATAGCCATCTAATATTCGATAAGGGAGCTAAAACAGTAGAATGGAAGAAAGACAGCTTCTTCAGTAAATGATGCTGGCAAAATTGGTTAACTACTTGTAGAAAACTAAAGCTAGATCCTTATATATCACTCTGCACCAGAAGCAACTCCAAATGGATCAAAGACTTCAAAGTCAAAGCAGACACTCTGAAAACATTACAGGATGTAAAAGGAGAAACCCTAGGCTTTCTTGGAGCATGCCGTAATTTTCTTAATAGAGACCTGGAAACACAACAAATTAAAGAAAGGTTGGACAAATGGGATTGCATGAAGTTGCAGAGCTTCCGTATGGCAAAGGACATAGCTAGCAAGATCAATAGAAAGCCCACGGATTGGGAGAAGATCTTGACTAACCATACAACAGACAAGGGTCTCATATCTAAAATATATTGGAACTCAAAAAATTAAATCCCAACAACAAATCTTCAAAGAAACAACTGCCCAATAAATAAATGGGCTAAAGACTTACAGAGAAACTTCTCTGAAGAAGAAAGAAGGATGGCCAATAGACACATGAAGAAATGTTCAACATCCCTAGCAATAAAAGAAATGCAAATCAAAACAACATTGAGATACTACCTCACCCCAGTTAGAATGGCAAAAATCAAGAACTCTAACAACAACAGATGCTGGAGGGGATGTGGACAGAAAGGAACCTTACTTCATTGTTGGTGGGAATGTAAACTTGTTCAACCACTTTGGAAAGCAGAATGGAGGTTCCTCAAAAGACTTCACATAGAGCTCCCCTATGAGCCTGCATTTCCACTTTTCGGCATCTACCCAAATGATTACAAACAAGACCACACTAAAGCTTCCAGCACAACTATGTTTATTACAGCAATATTTACCATAGCTAAGATATGGAACCAACCCAGATGCCCCTCAGTAGATGAATGGATCAAGAAAATGTGGTATATATACACAATGGAATTCTATGCCTCCATCAGAAAGAATGACATTGCCACATTTGTTAGGAAATGGAAAAACTTGGAAAAAATTATATTAAGTGAAGTAAGCCATAGGTCCCATGGTTTCCCTTAATTGCAATATCTAGTATATGTATGAGTCAAGCAGAAAAGTTCAGATAATATGATGTTAGGAAAATGAACACTTAGATATGTATTTTAATGTTTTTTTTCATTCATTGGTTTCTAACGCATTTATATGATTATCTCTTTGTTCCTTTGTATATCCCTCCCCCTCATTATAACCCCTGCTTTCACTATATTTGATGTCAGTATAACTTTTGGAGGAGATGGGGAAAAAGAAGTGTTTTAAGGATACAGGTGGACCTATTGCAACAATGAGAAGTACAAGTTATCATGTGGAAAACGAGCTTTACAACATTGTCGCTGGTGGGGGGGCGAGGATTGGGTCGGGGGGAGGATGGGAAGGGATGTGAAGGGTAAACAAAGGAGGAGGCTGCAATGGTTGATAAGAAATGTATGCATTATCCTGCCCATGTCATTGTAACCCCTCTGTACATTATGTTCACAAAAAAAAGAAAATGTTTTTGTTTTAATGGGCAAAATTCCTGAAGGCAGCAGAAAGAAGGATCATGCTTTTTAATTCAGCTAGACAGTCTATGTCGCTTAATTGGAGTGTTAAGTCTGTTAATGTTAAGAAATAGAACGGAGAGGTATTTGGGAGTTCCTGCCATTTTGTCCACTTTCTTGGGGTTCTCCCTATGGTTCTTGGATTCTCAGTTTGGGTGCAGTTTCCTGGCCTCTATTGTGCTCTTGTTGGTTTCCTATGTGTAGGACCTTTTTATGAATCTTTTGTAGGGCTGGTTTGGTACAGATGTATTGTTTCAATTTTTCTTTGCTATGGAAAGTTTTTACTTGGCCGAAGGAGAGTTTAGCTGGGTACAGTATTCTTTGTTGATATTTGTTTGTTTTTAGGTCATGGCACCCATCATTCCAGGCTTTTCTTTCTTTGAGTATTCTCAAGCTGCTCATGCAAATCTTGTATCAATTTTTGAGTAGCTTTCTTACGCTCATGATTTTCCTGTATAAACCTTTGGATTGCCTTCTATCTCTCCCTATCATGTTCATACAGAGTCCTTTGTACATTTTCAATCTTTTCCTGTATAAACCTTTGGATTGCCTCCTCTCTCTCCCTATCACGCTCATACATAGTCCTTTGTAAGTTGTCAAACTTCTCATTTATCATGTTTGCCAGCAGTGTTTGTATAGCCATTTGGGAATTCTCCTCTGGATTATCCATTATCTGTTCTGTCCCCTGATTATCATGAGTGGGAGTTGAGATACCCGGACTTGCCATTTTTCTTGTGTTTTCCAGCTTACTCTGCCCATTTGGGATGTAAATAACACGTTTTGTGCTAGAGAACTAACTTAAGGCAAGCATCAACCAAAGTCTGTATTTGTACAGACCATAGCCTTCAGATACAATCTAATTCAACAGATACATCTATTCAACATCAAACAACTATATATTGATGGGCTATGAAATGCAAAGAATAATTTGGAAAACCAGAAATTATTAGGGTTAGGGGAGATGTAGGTAAAAAATAAGAATAGAGTGATGTGGGAAGGGACAGGGAGAGTTAACTAAGTCCTAATCTCAAAGCAGGAAATAGGTTGGATAGGATAAACGTAGAGACAGAGAAAAAAAGAAGAACGAGAAAGGGGGAAAAAAAGAGACCACAAAAAATAGAAAAGTAAAAATTAAAAATATTATGCAGATTCAAAAACAAACTATTCAGAAAAGAACGTGAATATAATGAGAGAAGAGGAGTGATATAAAGGAGATGTGAAAATCTTAGAAATAAAAATACTTAAAATATTATACAGGTATAAAGAGGTAGTACTGCTATTAAGGAATTTAAGTCTCAGAGTTTTTGAATTGAGTAATAAATTTGTGGATTAAGTGTGTACACAATGGAGGACAGGGTCTAATAATAAACTACGGGTTTATCTGAGGATGTGCAGAACAACAATTAAGTCACATAAAGAAGAACAAATAGAAGAAAAGGTGAAAAGGATAGGAGAGAAAGAAAAAAGATCAGAAGTTCAGTAAAGCTAAACAAAAACATTTTTTATAACAAAGAAAGAAAAAGAAAGAAAGAAAAGCGCACACACATACTCCTAAAATAAAAATTATAGGAGGACAAAAATGTTACTAGAAAACAATTTTTTTCAAAAAAGGTAAAAATTAAAAATTAAAAAAAAGTTTTGGAAAAGAAAAATAAATTTTTTATAAAAGATTCCAAAATTAGATGAGTAAAACAAGTTCTTTTATTTTTTTGGAAGGGTTGGGAAAAATCCTGAATCTCCCTTGTGTCCGTAACTAGCCTCTTGTTGGAGCCTCTGGTCAGCTTGAGGTCCTGTGGCTTGATTGGTTTCTTAAGTCAGTTTGTTCGAACAGGCAGAAAAATGCTCTGCTTTACCAGGATTTTGTGAACTTCCTCCCAGGTTAGTTCAATGGGAAGGAGATCTGCTTTGTGTATCACAAAAGAGGGAGATGGCTTTTTCCTCAAATTTGGAGAAGCTGTGATGAGGCTAGGTTCTGGGTAGAGTTGAGGACTTTCAGCAAACTGTAGCTCTTCCCGGGGGCTAGTTTGGGAGAAACTCACAGAGCCCAGCCTGGAGACATTCTCAGGATTTATGTTTACTGAATTTCAATTGATTTTCAAGGCTGCTAAAGGGAGGAGCAGCCTATGGCTCTGATTACCCAGTGAAGAAAGCCACTCCTAGGGCTGGTAACAGAGCTGAGTGACTTTTCCCTGGGTGGAGCTGAGTCTGGCAGTTTGTTTAGGTTCTTTTGACCTGCTAAATGACTGTAGTTTTCTTCCAAGACCTGAGTTGGCAGTAGCAGCTCCGCTGAGCTTTGTCAGTATCCAAGATGAAGATCTACAGTACTGGGAGGGGGAGGTGTGGCCTTCCCTCCTCTGCTCCCTGAGAAGGAGTGAGGACATCAGGCTTCTACTCACATCGAGTCTTGGTTTCTGGGTTGTCTCTGGTCTGCGAAGCTCAAGGTGAAGATGTCCGCTCCTTGTTTGTTCTTGCTGGTGTTGAGTAGAATCCGCGTGCCCTATGCGTCTGGCTCCTTCATCCTGGATTCTCTGTTATTCAGGAATGGCGGGGTAGGCCACCACTGCCACTGCTGCTGCCACAGTGGCGGCGGCTGCTGGCAAGAGCTCAGATCTGTCACCTTGTCTGGATTTTCCCTCTCTGGCCTAACTCTAGGTCCTGTGATGGCACACTTGGTGTGATTCTCTGGCTTAGGACTATTCACTGGAACTCTAAAACTGCTTTCTATGCGAAAGCTGGTTTTGCCTCCAGATCCTCCTAAGCCATCTTCCCAGAACTCTCTCCTTTTTTCTTTTAAAATAAACTTTTTTGTTTAGCTCTAGTGACCATTTGATCCTTTTTTTTTTCCTTCTCATTTGTTTCATGTTTTCTTCTCTTTCATTCTTTGCATGACTTATTTGCTGTTCTCATCCTCAGATATACCCGTAGTTGATTATTTGACTTTAGGCCCATTGTGTATACACTTAATCCAGATATTTATTACTCTGTTTAAATCTGCTTAGATTTAACTTCCTTAATAGCAGTACTACTTCTTAATACCTATATAATATTTTTAGCATTTTTATTTTTAAGTTTTCCACATCTACATTTTATCCCTTCTGTTCTCTTATTCTATTCACGTTCTTCTCTGAATATTATGTCTTCATTTGCAAATTTTTTAAGTGTTGCACTTCTTAATTTTTAATGTTTGTTTTCTGTTTTTTCTTGTCTTTTTTCTATCTCTTTCTTCTTTTTTCTCTCTCTACTATCATTCTATCCAAGCTATTTCCCGATTTGAGACTAGGATTTGTTTAAGTTATCTCTCCCACTGCCTTTCCACATCCCTCTATGCCTATTTTTATCCACATCTCTCCCTAAACCTAATAATTTCTGTTTGCCAACTTCTTTGCCATTCGTAGCCCATTAATACTTAGTTGTTTGCTGTTGAATAGATATAACTATTGAATTATATTTTATCTGCAGACTTTTGACTGTGCAAATACAGACTTTGGTTGATGCTTGCCATAAATAATGTGCTAGCACAAAACTGGTTTATTTTCATCCCAAGTGGGCAGAGCAATCTGGAAAAACACAATAAAAATGGCAAGTCCAGTTATCTCAACTCCCACTCATAATAATCAGGGGACAAAAAAGATAACGAATGATCCATAGAAGAGTTCCCAAAAAGCTCTACAAATACTACTGGTAAACATGCTAAATGAAAAGATTGAAAACCTGCAAAGGACTCTGTATTAGCGTGATAGGGAGAGAGAGGTGGCAAAACAAAGATTGATACATGAATTGGGAGAGTAGCTTCAGAACACTTAAAGAGAAATAAAGGAATTGCGTGAGCAGGCTGGGATCAGTCAAAGAGAAAGTCATGAATGGCATGAGCAGGCTGAAAACACTCAAAGAGAACTACAGGAACTGCGTGAATATGAAGAAACTAATCAAAGAGTAATAGAGGAATTGAAAGAGGGGGTGAGAATACAGAATGATCACTAAAGGCATTCAAGGAATCCATAAACAGAGAGCTCAATCAAGTCAGGAAGGCCACAAAAGGGAATGCTGAACGTAACCCAACAGAAGGAATGGGAGTCCAAGGAAACCATAACTAATCAACTAAGTGATTTGAGAATAAATACTGACACCAAATAAAGGAAGTAAAGAAGTCCATACAAGATCTAAAACAAAGCTCCAAAAAAATCTGAAGCCATCAAAGCTGACCAACTAGAAGGAAAATAAAAAACAAAGTAGAAAGACTTGATAGTAGTTTAGACCATACTGAAGATCGAATTTCACGGATTGAAGTAAGCCTAGTTATTATAGAGAAAGAACATACAACCATCCAAGACAAGTCCAAAAATATGATAGAGCTATTCAACACTTGGGAGACAACATCAGAAGGCCTTATCTGAGGCTAATTGTTGTAGAGACAGAAGTTAATGGTCTAGGAAATTTGTTTAACCGGATCCTAGCAGAGATCTTCCCAAACATGCAAAAAGATAGGTCTATTCATATACAAGAAGCTTTTAGAACACCAAGTAGAAGAGACCAGGATAGGACATGCTTCTGTCACATTATAATCTACACACGATCAATTCAGACCAAAGAAAAGTTCCTTAAAGCTGTAAGGAGAAAAGCTCAATCACCGATAAAGGGAAACCAATTATAATCACCTCAGATTCCTCAGCAAAACAATGCCAGTAGAGCCTAGAATGATGTATGCCATGCTCTAAAGACAAACGGCTATCAACCAAGAATACTGTACCCAGATAAACTCTTCTTCATAACCAACTAGATCACAATACAAGTCAAGCAACCACATCCAAACTGAGAATCCAAGAACCATAGGAAGAAAAAAGTTGCTGCAGCCCCCAAGAAGGTGGATAAAATGGCAGCAACTCCCAAATACCTCGGTCCTATCTCTCAACATTAACGGACTTAAGTCTCCAATTAAACGACATAGACTCTCTACTTGGATTAAAAAGCAACATCCTTCTATCTGCTTCTTTCAGAAGCCACGTCTTGCCCGTAAAAACAAACACATTTTCAATGTGAAAGGTTGAAACAAAATCTATCAAGCAAATGGCCCCTATAACCAGGCAGGAGTTACAATCCTAATATCAGGTAAAATAGACTTCAAATTAAAATTAGTGAGAAAAGATAAAGAAAGTCACCACATACTCATTAAGTTATCTCTCATTCAGGAAGATATTACAATTCTAAATATCTCTTTGCCAAAAAACGGAGCACCCAAATGTATCCAAGAAACACTACTTACCCTCAAATCCCACATAGATCCAAAGGCAGGGCGAAATTTTCTTAATAGAGACCCAGAAGCACAATAAATCTAAGAAGGGTTGAACGAATGGGATTGCATGAAATTGCATAGCTTCTGCATGGCAAACGACATAGCTAGCAAGATCTATAGAAAGCCCACGGATTGGGAGAAGGTCTTCACTAGCCATACAACAGACAAGGGTCTCATATCTAAAATATACTTGCAACTCAAAAAATTAAACCCTCCAACAACAAACCTTCAAAGAAAAAATTGCTCAATAAATAAGTGAGCTAAAGACTTAAAGAGAAATTTCTCTGAAGAAGAAAGAAGGATGGCCAACAGACACATGAAGAAATGCTCAACCTCCCTAACCATAAAAGAAATGCAAATCAAAACAACATTGAGAGACCATTTCACCCCAGTTAGAATGGCCTGAATCAAAAACTCTAATAACAAAAGATGCTGGAGGGCATGTGGCCACAAGAGAACCTCAATGCTTTTTTGGTGGGAGTATAAACTTGTACAACCACTTTGGAAAGCAGTATGGAGGTTCCTCAAAAGACTTCACATAGAGCTCCCATATGATCCCACAATCCCACTTGGGACATTTAACCAAATGTTCACAAACAAAAGTACAAGAAAGTTACCAGCACAACTATGTTTCTTGCAGCATTATTTACCAAAGCTAAGATATGGAACCAACCCAGATGCCCCTCAGTAGATGAATGGATCAAGAAAATGTGGTATATCTACACAATGGAATTCTATGCCTCCATCAGAAAGAATGACAGTGCCCTATTTGTTAGGAAATGGAAAGCCTTGGAAAAAATTATATTAAGTGAAGTAAGCCAAGCCCAAAGAAACATCGGTCCCATGGTTTCCCTTATTTGCAATATCTAATATATGTATGAGTCAAGCAGAAAAGGTCAGATAAGGTGAAGTTAGGAAAGTGAACCCTAAGGAATGTATTTAAAAGTTTTTTTTTTCTTTCATGCATTTGTTTGTAAAGTATTTATAAGATTATTTCTTTGTTGCTTTGTATGTCCCTCCCCCACAGTATAACCCCTGCTTTCACTGTATTTGATGTCATTATAATTTATGGAGTGTCAGGGGAAAAACAAGTTGTTTAAATAAGGATAAAAGTGGACCCGTTGCAATAATGAGAAATACAAGTTGTCAAGTCAAAAACGAACTTTACAACTTTGGTGGGGGGGGGAGGATTGGGTGGGTGGTCGTGGGGAGGCTGGGAAGGGATGGGAAAGGTAAACAAAGGATGAGGCTACAATGCTTGATAAGAAATGTACTTACTATCTTGCCCATGTAATTGTAACCCCTCTGTACAGTATTTTCACAATAAAAAAAGAAAATTTCAAGACATGCTTTTATCATTTGTCATTGAATTACTGAAACAGAGTATATAATTTTATGTATTTGTAAGTCTTTGTCCATCTCTCTTGAGCCTTTGCCATATTTCTATGAGTTTGCAGCTTGGAAGTGAAATAATGTTAAATTCAGAATAGTCAGAGACTGTAGTTCAGAAGGCTCTTTTTAGACCCTTTTGGAGGTAATGCCAAGTTTCCATCTGATGTTGTACAGATGGCCATCTTGGTACCGGGACTGAGCAGATTGTTATAAGATAAGAGGCTGATTTAAATTGATTTCCTCTGCGGTAATGGAGTGTGATCCCACTGCATATGTGTCTTTTTGCTACACACGAGGGCCCAGGCCTTCTCTGAAAATCTAAGGCCATTGGGGTAAGAGAGACTAAAACTCAGAACCCTTCTTTCCACATCCCTAGGATTACAGGCCTGAGTCTCATGGACTCAACTCATAGCTGCTTTTTTATTACTAGTGTAGTCAGTTTCATAATATTCACTCCATATACGGATATATACAAATATATGTATATGTTTATTCTTCTACTTATAATTAGTGTTAGATATAGAAACACACACATATATATATATATATTCATATAATTATAATCAGCTTATATCACTACTTTTCCCAATAACATTTTACACTGATGTTTTGTGTAATAAATACTCAAGACTAAAAATATAAATGCCTTTGCCTTTTGAAAAATTATATTCAATCTCTTATATTATATGTTATACCATATATAACCTAAAGAATATAACATGTATTTACTGATTTAACTGTGTTATTTTTCTTCCTGATTTTGTGTTTGTTCATGTATGTAAGCCTTCTTTCTTCTATTGATGATGGCTTTCACTTTCCAGTATACATATTTCCTATATATTTTTTCAAAGATTTTCAGCCCTAAGTAGATTTTTTTATATTATTGGAGCCAAATTTTTCTTCCATATTTACCCAAAGCACAATAAATATACATACAGATTTGAACTCACTGTTGGAAGAGTGTCCCATATACTACTATAAGAATTGTGGCATTTGTCCCAATTGAAAGAATACCTTTGTAGGACATCTTATCTGCTGTCCTAGACCTTTTCTAGCCACCTTATCACCCCATGCAGGCATGGCCTGGCTTCTTTTCAGTTCCCTGTACATTTAACAGTTCGCTTTATATGCAGTAGGCTCTCTAGTACAGCCCCCTTTCATTCTGTGTTTTCCCCCAACAGAACACATATGCACGAAGCTCCAGATTGTAGGCTTAAAAAGAAACATATTTAGGATTCATGAATCTAGAATAAATAAAAAACATTGACATTTTAATAAAGTTAGAAAAATAAATAAAATGAACATTTTACAAAAATCAAAACAAAAAGAAAAATAAAGATTTTCCCAGGAAGGGGGAAACGAATCTCTAAATCTAGATTGGCCTCTAAGTTGCCTGCAGGCAGAGATTCTGCCTCAGAATCCTCAAAGGGATTGACTTCATTACAGACAGGATTTTCTTCCTGAGCCCAGGGAGGAACAGATTCTAATTTCTCAATCGGAAATTAGATCTCCTACAGGAGTACAGATGGGTCTGAGTATTCTGTGAGGAAAGATTCCCTTTCCTCAACTGACTCTGAATTTTAAACCTTACTTACTGGTTTTCCTGAAAATAGACTGGGGTCATTTTCCATTAGCACACATTTACCCTGCACACCAAGACGTGTCTTTTTGACTGGTTTGGAGCCAATCTAGGTGGATTTTGAGTATGAATGGAAGATATTCTGGATCTTCTTCTTTGGTGGTATATGGAGGTGAACCTGCATCACATGTGGGGTTCAGAACCAGTGGGATCTCCACAAGATTAAAAACCTATTTGGGCCTTTCTACAAATTCAAAAAAACCCTCGATATTCACATGCTTTCTGGAGATCAGTGATGGCTTCCAATCACAATCAATCACCATAGGTGACATGATTGATGGGTTCTTTATCTGGAGTTCTGCAGAAGCTGCTCTTCTGTGAGGCAAACCTGAGCATGGAAATAGGTACAGGAGTCTTAGAACTCTAGAAGTTAAGGTGTGACTAAACTTTCTTGAGGATCTAATGGGGGAAGCTGTAGAACTTTCGTTTGGACTGAAAACTGATGAGAAGGTAAGGTGTTTCTAATGAGTGGCTACTTCCAAGTTCTTTCAAAAGGAGAACAGATTTTACCCGGCAAAGACTATCCATAAAAGACATTTTGCCAAGCTGGGGCGTACTAAGGGCTCTTGACCAATCAGGCCCATCCCTAGGGACCCAGGTTCCATCCTTACTCACCAGTTCTGAGGCATCTAAACAAGGACTTCTTCCCCATTTTCTTGGTCTCATGGGTCATGCATTCCTCCAGCTGGTACAGAAGAAAATGTAAGCAGAAGAGCAAGTCTGAAAAGGTCATCTTGAGCTTGACATACTGAGTAAGTTCTTTCAGGGTGTCATAGTTTTTGTGCTCATAGAAATTATCAGGGTAAAATTCCATCCACATAGAGAAGATGGAACAAACCATGCTGTGGGCTGATTGGTGACAAGGAAAATGTGAGCCTGCCCTCCCTATCCTGAACCTTATACTATAGCGTTTTTCTGGGACGTGCATGTTCGGAAGTGGGAAGAGACTCCTGTAAGCAGGATGCTCCTCACAACCCACTTCTAGAAATTTCTCAAATGCAATCCTCTAAAGTTTCACATGTGATAGGAGGAGAATGTTGTTTCCCCACTGGATCTGACTTGTTATACACAGCCCTCCTTGTCATCCATGAGAGTCCAAAACTACAACCACATCCACAACTGTGTAATCTGCTATCCACTAAAGTGCCAAGCCTCAACCCCGTGGTGAACATCATAACTGGTGTGCAAAGAAGGAAGTTGACTTTGATTCAGAAACCTCCAAGATACCCAGTTGCAAGGACAGAAGTTCTCTTTTTGCCAACATCCATCTTCCTCCCAGTTACTGTAGAAGGATCTGTACCAATGGGAGGAGAGGAAGAGGCTAACTATATGAATCTCCTTTCCTGAACACCACACACATGTTACTAGCTAAGTCCCACATGGTAATGTAAAAATGACAGACAAAAACTGGTGATATGTCTACACAATTTTATGGAAATTCTAGTTCGTAAAATTCTAAAGACACTTATCTTCAATTAACCAGCCAAAGGCCATGACTGGGGCTCAAATGGTAGAGTACTCAGGCCCCAAATTCAAGTTCAACTTTCATCTTTTCTTCTGTCTATATTCTTTCAAATCCCTCCAAATAGTGATTTACTAGGTGAGGGTGGGCGTTGGGTGCCACTGGCTCATTCCTTTAATCCTAATTTCTTAGCAAGCAAACTGCAAAGTCTCCACTACATTCTGAGTCAAATGAAATCTTCTGGCAGCCCAGTCCTAAGGAACTAGCCTGACAGTGCATTTCTTTGTCTCAAGCTAAGCTCCTGTGATAAGACCCCAGTGAAACAGTCTCAGAGAGGTACCAAATATTTCAATAATCTGCCAGCTGTGTCTCATCAGTCCTGGGTTTGAATGAGGAACACACTTTTTTAAGCAGAATTTCCAGCAACTTCTCCATTGTCCCCCACTCTCTATAGTGGTAGAGGAAGTTTCCAACATAAAAGAGATCAACTTTCTGGTAGGCAGGACCAGGTCCATTACCAGCATTTCCAACAAACCCAAGTCCAAGCTCCATATATTATAAGGCATATTTAGGGTTTGGGATGACTCTTTGTAACACTGAGATGGTAAAAAGAATGGATCTTTGAAACATGGAAAAGGGAGTACACTTAAAAATGAGTAATAGAGTTGATTGAAATGTACACAGTAAATATTTTCTCAATATACACATATAAAAGCACACAAGAGTAGGTTGTACTGTGGGCTAGGATGAGATTAAATAAGTTTCCTGTCAGAGTTATACCTGGCCTGAGTTGCCTTGTGATTCTTTCAAAAAGGCCTGAGACATGCACTCAAGAGAAGGTTTTACTGTGGGCTAGGATGAGATTAAATAAGTTTCCTGTCATAGTTATACCTGGCCTGAGTTGCCGTGTGATTCCTTTAAAAAGGCCTGAGACATTGGATTCCTGGTTTGGCATTGATCCAATGTATGCAGCATCGAGTGAGGCACTCACACCTCTCATGCCTGAGATCTGAGTCTCTTGAACTTAAATGTTTCTTTTTTCATGCATTCGTTTCTAACGCATTTATACGATTATTTCTTTGTTGCTTTGTATGTCCCTCCCCCACAGATTAACACATGCTTTCACTGTTTTTAATGTAAGTATAATTTGTGGAGGGAAAGGGGAAAAACAAATCATTTAAATTAGAATACAGGTGGACCCGTTGCAACAATGAGAAGTACAAGTTGTCATGTCAAAAACGAACTTCACAACTTTGGTGGGGGGAGGAAATAGGGGGGGCAGGGGGAGGCTGGGAAGGGATGTGAAGTGTAAACAAAGGAGGAGGATATAGTGCTTGATAAGGAATGTACTCACTGTCTTGCCCATGTAATTTTAACCTCTCTATACAGTATGTTCACAATAAAAAAAGAAAAAAAGAAAATAATACAGCAACATCTTTCTTGTTCCTGAACTACAGGCCACGTGAGCTGGCTTGATTTGACTGTCAGTTACAGTTGCCTGGCTCTCAGAGTTCCATATTCTATTTTATTTTTAGGGAAGTAGTGTCATCTCTCAGATCTCAATGATCTAAACTGATTGCTCACATAAGACCATCCCAAAGACAAACTGGAGGCTGAAATATCCCCTCCCACATCACTCTAAACACATGTGGACATTGTCAAATCCCAACATCCTCAACTATGTCTAGGAAACATCATGGACTCCATATCAATGAACACATTCTATGCCAGATCCATGCCTTATTTGTCACTATTCTTCTGATCTTGCCCAAATCTTTTTGCTCTCAGGGCCCTCTCAGTCTGCCACGTGCTTCTTGCATCCATTTTTGACATCTACTTCCTCGGACATTGTTAGGTTTTTGTTTCCTAATCTTCTGTTTGCTCTTAAAGCCCCTGTATGCAGTCATGTGGAAAAAAAGCAAGTACTTGTACATCTCATTGTGGCAATGGGTCCACCTGTATCCCTAGTTAAATGATTTTTTTACCTTTCCCTCCACAAATTATACCCACATCAAATACAGTGAAAGCAGGGTTAAACAGTGCGGGAGGGACATACAAAGCAACATAGAAATTATCATATAAATATGTTAGAAACAATTGCATGAATGAAAAAAAACAGCAACTTATCTGACCTTTTCTGCTTGACTCAGACATATACTAGTTATTGCAAATAAGGGAAACCATTGGACCTAAGTTTCTTTTGGCCTGGCTTCCTTTACTTAATATATATTTTTCCGAGTCTTTCCATTTCCTAACAAATGAGGCAATGCCATCCTTTCTGATGGAGGCATAGAATTCCATAGTGTATATATACCCGAACTCTGCAACTTTGTTGTGTGTGGGGGAGAGGATCGAGTGGGGAGAGGTGGGGGAAGTATGGGTACAGATGGGAAGCAGAAACAAAGAGGAGGCAACAATTCTTGATAAGAACTCTACTGATTATCTTGCCTATGTAATTGTAATTCCTCTGTATGGTATTCTCACAATAAAAAGAGAAAGAAAGAAAGAAAAAAAGAAAGAAAGAAAGAATAAACAAACAGCTCACTTTCAACCTACCTAAAAAAAAAAACGCAAATACTTAGAGGTGGAAAAATCATACAAGTATTGAAAAACAAACCTTACACATATAGTCAGATATTTTTACAGGTGTACATTCTTGTAAAAGACTATTTTTGATACGTTTATCACATTTTATGACAGAGGGGAAGTAGAGAAGGGAAAAGGTGCTGCATTGTCTTCTCATAATTCAATGATTATTATTTAAAAATACTATAGTTGAAGGAATGTAAGATTTAAAGATAAAAACTGTGCTCCTATTCTTTTTATAAGCTAGTCGTTTATAAAGTTTTCCTCACTAAAGTCTTGTCATCTGTGTCCCATAAACTATCCTCCTCCTTCAAAATAATCAAGAAACACTTTCACAAATAAGTGGGCTGCTGTCCAATCTCTGGATAAGAATTTAAGATACAACCTTGCCTGCGATTCTGTGCGTGCTCATGTGTGGGGAGTGTGTGTGTATGTGTGTGAATGTGTGTCTGTGCATGTGTGTGTTTTAGGACATGAACTCAGGGGCTCTAAGACAATCCTGAGGTATCTTTCCCTTGACTGTAATGCTCTACCAATTGTACCACAGTTCCACTTCAAGTTTTTTTGTAGTGAACTGGAGACGCTCATAAAATTTCCTGGTCAGGCTATCTGAATTAAACCTCAGGTGTCAACCTCCTCATTAGCTAGAGTTATAATTATGAGCCTCCAGAACCTGATGATAAAGCATTGTTACTGGAGGCTGTGGGGTTGCAAGTTTCATTCCAGCTTCACAACACTCTATATCATAAAACAGCAACAGCAATGTCCTATATCAAAATACAATAATAAGATGTCATTAGAATACAATTTAGTGATATAGTCTGCTAGCATAGGTTTCAGGAAACCTTGGTGTTAATGATTTGGCATCACAAAATCAAACCAAAAGATAATTTTAGTAGACCCTACAAATTGTTTAATTCCATCTTATGATAATTTCAAAACATTATAAGAAACAGGAAATATTTATACTTATAAGGAGAATGTAAAAAAAGATAAAAGATGGTAGATTATGAAATGGAAAATTCTACACTGCAGGAAAATTATTGCCATGGTGAATATATGGTGGTATTGTTATGGTGAATATATGATAATGTTCTTCAGAGCAGAAATAGATGTATATATATTTAGTACACATAGTCTAACTTGTCTCTATCTCTATCAACTTCCAATCTTCTAGTGCATATTATCAATGTATTCAGGTTTATGGTATGCTCCAAAATAACTAGAAGAGTCAGGAGGTTACCAAAATACATTAGTTTAAATGTTTTAGGAGATAAACGTCTAATTATATTGACTATTCTATATATTAAACATGTAGTGTGTTCTCACTGTACTCTGTAAGTATGTACATACACTACTTCAAAGTGAAATGGAATACAACAAGATTTTGCCTGTAAAGCTAGATATTTGGGACATCAGTTCCAGACCAGTGTAGTTTTACCTGCAATGCTCCCCAACCCTAGCTATGCATGATGGAATACGTATATCATCCCAGGTCCATGGGGAGCTGAGAGCAGGAGGATTTCAATTCCATGCCATTCTAGGCAAGAACTTCCACATGGCTCCATTTCAACACTGGCTAGCACCTATCACCCCTACCTAGGTTAAAATAAATACAAGAGCATTGTAGTATAACAAACAATATTAAAACATGACAATACAAACCATCATGAACAACACACACAACACACTCGTGTTTGCTCCTCATACCTGTAATCTTAACTGTTTCTATGATTATATATGTGAGCCAGAGGCACCAAGCAGTTCATTATTTTAAAAATGACTATTTGATGCCAGGTGCCAGGGTCTCATGCCTGTAATCCCACCTACTTATGAGGCTGAGGTCTGAGGATCACAGTTCAAAGTCAACCCAGGAAGAACAGTCCCCATAAGACTCTTATCTACAATTAACAACTCAAAAGAACAGAACTGGTTCTGTGGCTCAATTGGTAGAGTGTTAACTAACTTGAGCACAAGTCTCAGGGATAGTGCTCAGGCCCTGAGTTCAAGCCCCAAAACTGACAAAAAAATAAACATTTTAATGTCTGAATTTCATGTGAATTAAAATGACAGCTGTGGTATACAATTCTACAGACTACTACAGATTTAATTATATTTGTAGTCAGCAAAAGTAGCAGCACTTGAATAAAGGACATTTTTTCATAAACTGGGGCAGACTGGTCTCTAATTAGAGGAAATTGCTGGACTCATACATAGTATTTTTTATGTTGGGAAGTATTTTATTTATTTATTTAGTTAGTTAGTTATTTTATTTTTTAATTTTAATTTTAATTTTTTGTGAACATACTGTACAGAGGGGTTAAAATTACGTGGGAAAGATAATGAGTACATTTCTTATCAAGCATTGCAGCCCCCTCCTTTGTTCACCCTTCACATCCCTTCCAAGCCTCTCCCCGACCCAATCCCCCAACCCCCCTAGCACCAAAGTTGTAAAGTTCGTTTTTGACATGACAACTTGTACTTCTCACAGTTGCATCGGGTCCACCGGTATCCTTAAACGACTTGTTTTTCCCCATCTCCTACACAAATAATACTGGCATCAAATAGAGTGAAAGCAGGAGTTATACTGTGGGGGACTAACATACAAAACTACAAAGAAATAATCTTATAAATGAGTTAGAAACAAATGCATGAAAGAAAAAAAGATTTAAATACATATCTAAGGGTTCATTTTCCTAATATCATATTATCTGAACTTTCCTGCTTGACTCATACATATACTAGATATTGCAATTAAGTGAAATCATGGAACCTATGTTTCTTTGGGCTTGGCTTACATCACTTAATATATTTTTCCAATCCTTTCCATTTCCTAACAAATGGGGAAATGTCATTCTTTCTGATTGAGGCATAGAATTCCATTGTGTATATTTACCACATTTTCATGATCCATTCATCTACTGAGTGGCATCTGGGTTGGTTCCATATCTTAGCTATGCTAAATAATGCTGTAATAAACATAGTTGTGCTAGTAGCTTTAGTGTGGTCTTCTTTGTAAACATTTGGGTAAATGCCCAAAAGTGGGATTGCTGGGTCATAGGGGAGCTCTATGTGAAGTCTTTTGAGGAAC
>NW_012267455.1:656788-658725 GCF_000151885.1 Dipodomys ordii
TGTCTATAATCAAGAAGTCTAACAACAACAGATGCTGGAGGGGATGTGGACAGAAGGGAACCTTACGTCATTGTTGGTGGGAGTGTAAACTTGTTCATACGTAGTATTTTTTGGTTGATTTTGTTTTGTTTTAGGATGAGAAACCTTATTTCTGCCAATGGCCATTTGGATATGTCTAACATCATTCACAGGCCATGGAGAATTTACAGTGAAGACAGGACATAATCATATGGCAATAAACTTACTTGTCTTTATGCCATGTTCCAAGTGAATTGTTTAGCTTATATGTCCTTATGGTCTATAGTTTCCTATTCATACTTTCCTGAAAATACAAGCATATTCTACCAATTCAGATTTGAGCCAAGCAATATGTAGTATTCGTGCCAAGTGTCGAGGAACATTATAACACAACCAGGGAAGCATGAAACCAACACTTTAGTAGCTGGACAATGGGGACTCAGACGTATAATCCTAGCTACTCTGGAGGCTGATGATCACATTTCAAACCCATCTGGAGTGAGAAAATCTGTAATACTCTTCTCTCCAATTAGCCACCCAAAAGCCATAAAGGGAGTTGAGCCTCCAGAGGTAGAATATCCTTGATTACAAAATCTCAGGGGCAGCACCCAATCCTCAGTTCAAGCTGAAGGTCAGGCACAAAAGCAAAAACAATCAACAACAAAAAAAAGGGAAACTGGGAGAAATCTCAGGAAAGAATGGCATTGTCTACAAGACAAATGTGTATGTTACATGATTGTACAATGGTAACCTCACTGTACACACCTTAGTGACAATTACATTTAAAAAGGAATCTCAGAAATCCCAAAGGCATGGGGCCTTATGATGTGCATCTGCTTTCCAGAATTTCAAAGTTCCATCATCTGAGCTGGTAACACACAGGTTGTAGCCAAGGGTTATTAGAAAATATGAAGGCAAATATCTTTTCAGCTTGTCCTACTACATCTTTGATTAAGCAAAAAACAAAACAACGCAAAGTAAAAACAATAGACTTTAAGGTTAAGTATGCTGCTGTTAAAGATTCAGATGGTATACTTTGTGGAGGGGAAGGGAAAAAAACATATTGTTTAAATAGGTATACAGATGGACCCATTGCAACATGAGATGTACAACACATTATGTCAAAAAACGAACTTTACAACTTTGGCGGGGGAGGTGGGAGATGGGAACGGATAGGAAGGGGAAATAAAGGAGGAGGCAACAATATTTCATAATAAATGTACTCATTACCTTGCTCATGTAATTGTAACTTCTCTGTACATTATTTTCACAATTAAAAAATTGAAAAAGAAGATTCCAGGCAGAATTATTCTGTTATATGATGAGCTAGTACATATGTTTTGTAGATACTGAACTCACATATATCAGAAAAATATCCATGCATTCATAACTAGAAAATCTGAAATGTAAGGTATATTAATTAGTTAAATTTCATTAGGTAGTCAATGAAAAAAAAACCACATGGTATTGTCAGGTAAAGTAGTTTGTTAACTGAACTGCTGCCCATGCCATACGTGGTGAAGAGGCATGTAAAAAAAAATGGGGAGACCCAACCTAGGGCCAGGATGTATCTAGGCAAAGGACTGGATGAGGTAAGGCCAGGTGGGGGAAATGTCTGGCTACACTGGATCTGGATGTGACCTCAGTGCCTGGGACTCTCTTATGGTCAGATAGAAAGTGTGACCAGAGGCTGACCAGGTTGTGACTTAGCAGGGGAGGTGGCTTCCTCCAGGTGTGCCAGATACCTAGGTAACACATAAAAGGTGGAAACTTAGCCAAGAAATGAAGGGTGTCTGCATAGGGTTGGCATGGCTGGGGCAGACCTAATACCAAATACAAGTAGTAACTCTGCGTTGTGACTCCTAACTCCAAACCATTCATTCTCAATCATTTTCTTTCCTTCCTTCCTTCCTTCCTTC
>NW_012267455.1:660508-662126 GCF_000151885.1 Dipodomys ordii
CCTGTATCCTTAAACAACTGGTTTTTCCCCATCTCCTCCACAAGTTATACTGACATCAAATATAGTGAAAGCAGGGGTTATACTGTGGGGGAGGGGAAGTCCATCATTTTGATGAGCTTGGCATGATGAAATTACCTAACCATACAGTTCACTGAACAGATGCTGCTGACATATATATATATATATATATATATATATATATATATATATATATATATACACAATACACTAAATATACACATGTATGTATTTCTATATTAAGTGGCATGTAAATCAAATAAAATTCAAAATGAATAAATATAGTGAGCATATACCTTTTCCAAATAATTATTTTACCTGAATAAATTCATGTCTTAAAGTCTCCAATACTATATCACACTTACATGTTTGCTGATCCTCTTCAGCTTTTTTATGATTGTTTTTTCAGATGAAAATTCCAGCCAATAAATACACTTTTATAACATTCCTTTCTTTAGAAAATGAAAAACACGTTGTGTAATCTGGCTCTTTATGTGTTATCAAATTTTTTTTTATAATTTTAAGTATATATTTTTTTAGACTTAGGTCTCACTCATTTCTTCCAATAATATCTATGGAAAGGAGAAAATGAAGGATCATTCTGTTACTTTGGGAGCTTTTGTTATTAATCACTGCAATAAATATTATGAAAATAAAATTCTGAAATTATTTAGAGAGATGACATGAAAGTTAACTTTCTACACACCCATGCTACTCCCTCAACTAAATCACAGAACTTAAAATAAGTAACATTTTAGCTGGGAGCCAGTGGCTCATGCCTGTAATCCTAGCTACTCAGGAGCTGAGATCTGAGGATGGTAGTTCATAGCTAGCCCTGGCAGGAAATCCATGACGCCCTTACCTCTAATTAACCACCAGAAAACCGGAAGTGGCACTGTGGCTCAAGTGGTAAAGTGCTAGCCTTGATCTAAACAGCTTAGAGACAGTGCCCAGGCCCAGAGTTCAAGCCCCATGACCATGAAAAATAAAAAAAGAAAAAAGGGAGGAAAACAATATTTTAAAGCTAATGTGCACATATACACAAAAGTTGTCTAGAAATAAAATTATAACAGCTCCTGGACTGGTAAAAAATAAAGTGAAATTGCCTTCAATCATTCATTTAGAAAATCTATACTGAGGTAGGTTATTGGAGCTCACATAAATATCTAAAGAGGTAGAATTTGAGACTAACCCAGTTGAGAACCAATGTGCAAGAAAAGTAATAAGGTTTTCATATCATCCTAAAGCCTGGCATGTTGGAATGCATTTGTGATCCCAGCTACTTGGCAGATAGATGTGAGGATATTAGCCTCTGTTCAGTGCTCAGCAAAATTGATAACCTATGAGCAAAGTAACTACATTGAAAAAGGATTGTTCTAATGGTAGAATAATTGTTCTGCAAACAAAATATCTAAATTCATACTCATTTCCTAAAAGAGGAACGAAAAGAGAAGAAAGATAAAAAGAGAAAAGAGAGAAATAAAAGAAAGTAGAGAAGGAGGAGGAGAGAAGAGGAGGAAAGAGGGAAGGAAGGAAGGAGGGTAAGAAGGAAGGAAGGAAGGAAGGAAGGAAGGAAGGAAGGAAGGAAGGAAGGAAGGAA
>NW_012267455.1:662176-708264 GCF_000151885.1 Dipodomys ordii
GGAAGGAAGGAAGGAAGGAAGGAAGGAAGGAAGGAAGGAAGGATGGAGGAAGGAGGAAAAGAAAAGAAAGAAAGGGAGGAAGAAAGAAAGGGAGAGAGGTACAAATAAAAACCTCAGCATGTGATAGATTTTAATAATGACCCCAAATCCTTTTAGATATAAATGCCGTCATTTAATTCTCTGGACAGAGACATTTTGTATCAAGCCCTGTTGTAAGGTCTTGGGACCCCCGAAAGACCATTAGAGACCACGACCAATGTGAAAAACAAAAGAGTCCTTTATTTTCAAGCTCAAGCTTGTTCCTTCATGCTCTAGGTAACTGGTGAGGGTAAGAGACCCCAAGCACAAAACCAGCACAGCTTTTATAATATTGAAAAAACAAGTTTAGGGAATGTCCACACAAGCAGTTACATGATTGGCTTGAGGCCACCCTAACTGCACTGTCTTTTTTCTGAACTATTGGTATGTTCTGTTCCTGGAGCACTTGGGTAACTGTACTGCTTTCTTAAGGGTGGGCAGGGTTGGTGGCGACCTGTTTTTTTTTTTTCTCTCTCTCTCTTGGTTACTCTGAGGACAGCCGAGCACAAGATGGTGGCGTTAATCTCAAATTGGATTTACTTTGGCTCTGCATTCTCTCCTCTTCTAGAGCATCAGGATCCAATCATGGTCCTCTAATTGGCACATTCTTCTATATACACAGTTTGGTATTGGGGTCTCAGAACTAATAGATGGATTGTGCTGATTCTCTCTTTTACAAAGGACACCAGTCTACAAGGTCTGATTGTGAGTAACAAAATTAACCGTATCAAAGGCCCTAACATTTTCTTCCAGCAATCCTGACTCCGTATGTCACAGCTAACATAATTTTATGCCAACTGTACTCCTATTCTCCAATTTTAAGACATACTCATACTATTTGCTACATACTTAAACTTTCTGAGGTTTGTCTTCTTTACAAACATTTTAAGACGATCAGTACTTTTTAAATCCTTTCTTATCCAGAGGATACCAATTTTTCCCCAATTCATTTCTTAAGGCTTTCTTTACTACCCTCCTGTTCTTTAAAATTCCATAAGCTTCTTTGTGGCTAGAGTTTAAAACTGCCCATTTTTCCTTTGACTTGTGGAACCAAGTTATCTAAGAAAGCCTCAATGCACCAGTGGGATGAAAAGCTTGCTAGATTTTAAGGCTAAGATTAGGTTTGGGTCTCATGCCTCTTACTACTTCCACTGATTTAAAAAATCTCTCCTTTATCTTTAAAACACACATAGGAGGAAGCAGGTTATTACCATATGAGAGCCAAAATAGGCTGTGACCCTGAAGTGCCTAAGGCAAACCAGTGATATCCTTGCCCCCAAAATCCACTGGGGATTAGAAAGGGTTACTGGATATCACCAAAAGAATGTCCCACAAGAGCTTAGTTTTAGCAGCTTTCAACCTGGAAGGCATCTCAGGTGATGAAATCAGGCAGGAGTTCAGTCGACATCTACCACTGTGGAGATGGACTAGGTGATGATGAGATTTCCTCCAGGTGACTGCCAGGCTGTTGTTGACATTTACCCTGCAGTAGCATGGTGTCTTAGTGGCTCCAAGGGACTGTCACACCTTGTGTTGGGCTGAAAGTTAATACACAGATTGGTTAAGGATATATTGCATAGGCTTGGCAGTCTGTGACCCCACTAGTTTTTAAGACTATTTAGACAATAATCCAGCACAATTTACCAAGACGACAACTGTTTAAACTACAGTTTTTAATAAATCTCGGATTTTCTAGGCAGAAATAGAGGGCTAAGGTTTGTACTATTTTTCCCCATGCCTTTTCCTTCTGTCAGTTTTACCACATTTTTAAAAAGGTGACTCTGCTCCCTTGTTCTTCAATGGGGAAGATGGGCAAAGATTCATCTTCTGTCATTTCTTTAAGCTGATTCAGGGTTGTTGATCCTACCTAGCCAGGAACCTATAACCTTAGCCCATTTTACAAAGAGGTTATCAGGGTTAAATGTCATTAAGAACAATATTTTAACTTTTTACAAATGCACAGACCTTTTTTTCTGGCTACAACAGTGGAGCTTATTTATCACTCTGGTTTGTTAAAGCAGAGTTAACTATGCAGCCCTTCAGACAGATATCAATAGAAACACACTCTCAGGTTTACAAACATTTTTCCTGAGCAGATGAATTTCATGTAGCTGGTTTCAGCTCAAAAGTTACTGCCAATTAGAGCTTTTGGCACATACAGGGTTTGGGATCCAAACTATCCTCCATATTTTACAACCTTAGCTTTTTAATACTATCACAGATGACCGACAAGTTCCTGGTGCTTACAAGGTAGATAGTCATAGACATTAGGCATGCTTACAATCTATCTTTCCATTACCTTCTGGCTCTGACCAATTTTTGAAGGGCCACACACAATTGACTCTAGGATCTGACATTATTTCTGCAATCCAAGCAGTGGCTTACAGTCTCTGGATGCTCCTCCACTGCTTTTGTCCCAGAAGTGTCTTCTCCAGACTGGGAAAAATGCCTCATTGGCATTTCTCTTAGTTGGTTGCTAGACTTGAACTCAGGGCCCGAGTGTTGTCCCTCAGTTCTACAGCTCGAGGCTAGCACTCTGCCACTTTTGAATCCTAAAGCAACACTGCTTGCTCTTTCAGCTTTGTGCTGGCTGAGTAGAAGTGGCATTCTTATATGGACCCTTTTCTACTCAGGCTGGCTTCAAACCGGTTTGCAGATCAATGAGTCTCTTAAAAGCAACTTTACGCCAATTAAAAGCAACAAAGTGGTCAACATAGAACTAGCTTTTAATCATGTTCTTACCTGAAACATATTAAGTGCTAGAGTTACATGTGACAAACTTACAAGAACCCTCCCTCATTTTTGTGGGCCTGATGGGAACTGTTACCAAAAAACCTATGAGAGCAAACTGAAATAAGAATTAAGCAATTATTTTGGTAATCCTAATTTTTCCTTTTTGCACTTTGAGGCAAATGTTTAGAACAAATTTAATTTTATACTTTATATACAGAAATCAATTCCTAATTTGTAAGCCTCCTATTAATCTCTGTTTCAATATTCTATACTTTAGTTTTTGGTTGCATTATGAAAAATCCCTTGAACTCTCGATGCTAGGTCTCACTCATTTCCTCTTGGATGCTTGTTTTAAAACAGATACACATTAAAACTTTTAAACTCAAATACCAAATTTTTCTTAATGCAAAAATTACAATCACCATCACTGTACCAAGAAGCTAGACATAACACATTTATGCCTTAAAAAAATCTAATGGCAGAATATCATTGAGAGCAAATCACATTATACAAATAAACTTTTTAACCCTCTTTTTAGGGCTGCCTTAATTTTAATTTTAACACATCCAAGGGTCAGTTTTAGCAATTCTAATCAGATCATCACATCAATCATTTTTACCATTAGGTTTCCAGTGTCTGCAGGGAAAAGGGACAGAATAAAGATGGGCCACTTGACCCTTCCTGTGGAATGGGCACGCACCCAGTCCAACTCTTTATGGTTAGTTGAACTATGTTGGTGCCAGCTTGCCCTCTTTCACCATGCATAGACTCCTCCCAGGGCCTGTTCCACCATGCATGACCAGCAGAACTGTACTTGTGTCTGTTCACCCTTCACTCCTAAAGATAGGTATTCTGTTGGCTTCTAAGTTTCTTCTTTTTGTTAAGCCAGATATCTTTATTACAGTGTGGATTATGCATTCTAAAATACCAGATTTTCTAATTTTCAAGTTAAAGAATCCTTAAAAAGTCATTAAAAACAATGTGTAAATTCTTCAAAAATTTTTTGGTAATGCCCAAACATTATGACCTTTTGAATTTTAAACTTAAACTCACCCAATTGTTATATCATGAACATGTTCACAAACACATACAAAACACACTCACACAGATCTTTAAGCATGCAAAAATAAAAATCAGTTGTTTGTAGACATTCTAAAGTTTTCAAACAAAAATTTAAGACAATATTTTTTTTAAACTAAGTAAGTTTGTTGATTTTCATTTTCCCAGGGCTTGCTTGTTTAGCAAGGAATTTTACCAATTGCTATTTGAATCTCTTCTGTTGGAGGAAGGCTGGGGGTGACGGGGGTCACCTGAAAGTAAACTGGCCTGATTTTTTAATCAATTTTAGATAAAAGCACTTTACATTTTTGGGACTAGCTGAAAAGTCAAAACCAGCCACACAGGCTTCTCTGTGACTGAGGCCAGCTGGAGGCTGGAACTTTTATTTCCCCAGAGATGTTCAAATAAATAAGAAAAACGCAAAACCAAAAACATACATTTAAAACTAATACTAATTCTAAAACAGAACTAGACAAGACAACAATCAAAGTATGTCTTTGTCTCTACCAGAACTCTGTGCCATTCTCACTCAGCAAACTATATTCAGAGTCTTCTGAGTGAGCCTGCCACTCTCACCCAGAACTTCCCTATCTCAGGAAACATAAAACAGAGAACAGCCAAGTATCAGTGAATGGGGTGACGTCTCACCAACATTTGTTTACCCAGGGGCCTTCCAAGGTGGAAAGGAAGTCCCAATCATTTTGGAGCAAGGGAAATAAGTCCCTAGTGGCCATCCCCTCTGACTGGCAGATTCTCCCCCATACTCTGATCTCCCTGGGCCAAGGCCTAAGGCTAAGATAAACACCTAATTACAAACAGAACACTCAACACAATGACAAAACTTACAAAGGCACGCTGCAGCATTGTAAATTACCAACCAGAAAGTGCCAGACTATAGATGGAGAATTTCCCCCAAAACAGAAAGCTTACCAATACAGATGGAAAACTTCCCAAAAAAAGTCTGCATGAAAGTGCCAGACTAGAGATGGAAAATTTCCCAAAAAATGTCTGTACTAAACAGCAATCTATCCAGAGGGGTCTGGGGACGTCTACTTACAGACCCCATTGGCAGTCTTATAGTGCGTCCACCAAGACTCCTTGCCAACCAGAATACAGACTCCGTGGGAAAACAGAATTACAGATACAGAACCTACAGGCAACCAAATATACAGAACAGCAATGCCTTGACTTAATGAATGGGTTTTTTGGGACTCTGTGGTGGGGCGTCTGGAAGGTCTCATGAGGGGGATTCCAGATGAGCCCCCAGAAATGTTGCATGGACTTGGGAACCCTGAAAGACCACCAGAGACCACGACCAATAGAACAGCAAAAGAGTCCTTTATTTGCAAGCTCAAGCTTGTTCTTTCATGCACTCGGTAATCTGTGACAGTAAGAGACCCGAGCACAAAATCAGCACAATTTTTATACTATTGAGCAAACAAGTTTAGGGAATTTCCACACAAGCAGTTACATGATTGGTTTGAGGGCACCTTAACTGCACTGCCCTTTTTATGAACTATTGGTATGTTCTGTTCCTGGAACACTTGGGTAACTGTTCTGCTTTCTTAAGGGTGGGCAGGGTTGGTGGCAACCTGTGTTTTTTCTCTCTCTCTTGGGGTTAATCTGAGGGCAGCCTCCACAAGATGGTGGTGTTAATCTCAAATTGGAGTTACTTTGGATCTTTAGCCTGAATAAACTATAGCATACCACATACAAAGCTTTGGTAAAACACAGGTCTGTCTTACAATGTTGGACCAATAAGAGTATATGTCTAGTGATGTTGCAGTTGTGTCTTAAGATGTGTGGAGTTTTCCATCCTTATGAACTTATAATGATGAAATTGACTAACTACACAATTACTTGGGCAAATCCCTGCTGAGACCTATATATATTAAGTCACAGCTTAACAAAGAACAATATTTACAATGAAATATGTTGAACAACCAGACATTGTGACCAAAATTATTTTTACCTGATTCAGTGTGTTTTTTAAATTCTATATCACATATACAATTTCCTCATTCCCTTCTGACTCATTATGTTGTCTTTCTTTGTTTTGGTTTTGTTTTCAGAACCATGGTGTAACAGGGTATTTCTTATTTTCTTGTCTTCTAGTCTTCAGAAAGTCTGCAGTTAAATAGGCTTAAGTTCCTTTTGTTAGAAAATTAAAAGCAATTGGGTGGGGTCTTCATCATAATTTTGTTATGATCTCAAATACGATTTCATATCTAACATTTTACTTGTATAATCTCACCTCAATCTTTTCCAAAGATCACTTTAGTGGAAGGAGGAAATTCAAAGTGGATTCTGGTAGAGAATTTCTGGTACATATTAAGGTAAACAACTCCAAAATTATTCATTAGAAAGATGAGTTGAAGTCATCTTTTTACACACTGATACTCTTTCCTCAACGAAACCAGAGGATTTTAAATAGCTAATATTTTTTTAAGTTAATGGGCCGAAATGTGCACGAATTTTCTAGAAATAAAATGATCACTCATGAAACCTTACTGATACTTCAAAGAATACTTTCCAATAAGAGGAATCACCCTCAGACATTTTCACACAATGTGTATCTTCCTGGTAACAGAACACCAAACTAGATTAAGACATCTAATTGATATCTAATTTTTGTTGCCTTTTTGCAAAACTTCTTTCTTCTCATATTGATTAGTATGAAGTCTATGACCATTATAAAATCATATTTGTAATAAAATTACTAGATGGGACCTTCATGGATGAGATGGTGTGGGGTTTCTGGTGTAGTCCTGTCTCGTTCAAAGGAGGAGTTGATATTAGCCAACCACTGTGGTGGAGCAGAGCGGGGCTTTGAGGGTGAAAGCCAGTCTGTGTAGGGCTTTGAGACAGCAGGGAAGGGACAGGAATGGCTAAACTTGTTAGGGACATGGTCTCTTGTGGAGTAGGCAGGATTTAAGATGGAGGCTGGCAGAGAGACAGGTTTTCATTTGAAGAAGGTGGGGTCACTGGGGAGGAGTCTGTTTGGGGCAGAACTTTTGGAAGGAAGAACAAAGCTACAAAGGAGGAGCTTACTTAGAGGAGCGGTGCTGGTAAAGCACTGTGAGCCCTTGTGGGATATGTAGGGTGAGGTTTCCCATAAGGCAGGGCAGGGAATGGAAACAAGAGGCAGACAGAAGGTGGGGATTCTGGTGCAGGAATGTGGAGCTATGAGGGAGAGGCTTTTCAGGTTCTAGATTTGAGAGGGCAGGGTGGTACTAGGAAGACTAGTAAGGGGCAGGGTTTCTGGTGGAGAATGGCAGGCCTTTGGGAAGTGTGTTAGGGTGGAGGTGGAGTTTTCTACAGAGCAAGATGTAGTCACAATGTATGTAGGAGTTTTTCAGGACCAGAGCTTTGTGAGAGCAGTGATAGTATCCAGTGCTCTAGAATAGTTAGGATGGGGTTTCTGGTGTAGCCATTCACACCTCGAGAAGAGAAGTTTGGGAGGGGATCTCAGTGTTGCAAGTCAGGACATGGACTTTGGACACGGTTTCCAGTAGGGCAAAGCAACCTTCAAAAGGGACTATGGAGGGAGGGATTTACAGTTGAGCCTGGTGAGACTTCCAGAGGGAGGGCAACTGGTGCAGTGTTTTCCAGTGGAGCAATGTGGGTGTTGAGAGATGGGGTAGTGTGGGTTTTCTGGTGGAGTTTTTCTGGACCAGGGCAGGGCTTGGAGCCATGGGGCTAGTTGAAGGAGGAGCTTTGAGAAGGAGTGGAAGGGCTACAATGGTGTAAGATAATTATGGGCAGGTGGAGTAGGGTGTAGATCTTAGGGAAGAGCCAATAGGGGGTGGGTTTATCTAGGGAGGAAAGCAGGGCATTGAGAAGTTAGATGTGAGAGGTGAAGAGTCTTGTGGTGGAACAAGGCTGGCTTTCCAGGCAGGAGATAGGCTGTGTGAGAAGCGTCTGGCCAAACAAGGTGGGGCTTCAAGGGCAGTTATAGGGAGGTGAAGGGTTTTTGATATAGCACGATGGGCTTTGTGGGAAGAGATAGGTTCAGGGCTGTGTTTTAGAATTTATGCCACTTAGAAATAGGCTAGTTATGGGTAGAGATTCTGATAAAATCAGGAGGAGCTCCAGGGAGAAGGCTGGTTGGGGGTGGGGAAGAAAGGGAAGGGAGGATCTTGGAGGTAATAGAATATGGGATCAATGGGACTGTCAGGGACTAGAGTAGTTAGGAGCAGGGTATCTGGTGGATGAGGTGGGGCTTCGAGCGAGGAGCCCCATGTAGGCCGGGTTCTTGGTGTAGTATGTTGGGACATGAAAGGAGATATAGATGTGGCCTGGTATCTGGTGGTACAGAGCAGCGATTCCAGGAAAGGGTGGAGTGGAAGAGGGATTTTACTATAGCAGAGAAGGCGTTTCAGTAAAGCGTCTTGTTGCAGTCAAGCCTTTGAAAGTTTATAGCACGTCTACTGGGGGTAGGTTAGTTTAGATTAGGCTATTTAAGGAGGATGCTGCCTGGAAGTGGGTTTCCAGTGGATCCAGTCAAGTTTTATGGGATGGGGGGATAGGAAAGGGACAAGACAGTGCAGAGTGAGGCTACAAAAAATGAACAGTTACCACTACTAAATACCATATAAGAACACCATTTTCTGTCAGTGTAGACTTATATTACTTTATGTATGCAAGAGATGCTGGAGAAAGTAAACAAGTAATAATCATTCCTAGTGAAGTTTTTTCTTTATTCCAGTTCATTGAAAATAAAACCACAGGACACATCAGGCTCAGAGGCACACAGGAGACTAAGACACATGAAGGACTAGAATTCATTCCCCAGCACCAACATTAAGGACCACAAATAAAAGTTTAAAATGTTTCACTTGGTCTTAATGGACTATATTGTCTTAAAATTGTGAATGAACAGAACTTTTACTCTGACCATTTTAGAAATCCTAAAACTAACTAAATAGTAATGTTTTAACTTTATACAATATTGGAACATGTACTAAAAATAATTAGGAAAATATAAAACTGTACACAGAATTTCATTTTCCAGTATCAATTCAAATCTAAAAGAATTTAAAACCAGAAAATTGCCGTATAGTGAGGTTGCAGCATGGTTTCTTTTCCATCATCAAAATGGTGACTTAAGCAATGTGTCTTTATCATTGGATGCATCGATGTTAAAACATATCTAAGAATATGAAGCACTACTATACAGACCCTGAAGAAACTCAGAAGGATCTATGAAATGATGTTAGAATGAAATTAATGACTAATTACAGTAGGAATTGATCTTCACTAGGGCCATAAATACTTTCCAGAAGAAAAGGCTACATTGAAAAATAAACAGTGAAAAGGAAGCAGGTAGGCAGACCTTGAAGTAAACATTATCCAATGAACAACATCTAATGAGGCATGATTGCAATCTTCTTTTACATAAGTTAGAGTTACTGAGCTATGTTCTTCCCTAATACCAAATAACAAAGTCATGAAAATGTAGCAATCATTTTCAGGACATTGGAATTCAATGAATGTATTGCTAGAATGTAAAGATAGATGTCTGATATAAGGCGTGAAGAAAATATCCCCAATCTCTGGCCCTCCTCTGTGAGAAGTGTACAAGACAAAGCACAAGAAGAATGGACAGGAGTACAGTAGTGCATACCAGTAGTTCCCAAGATGCATTGATAGATGTAACAGGGGAGAATATCAACAAGATCACCACACGACATAGCATGGAGAGCAGAGAGAAAAACAGTGAAAATGCAAGGAGAATTGCAAAGGATTCCCTTGCATATTTGGCAGAAGAGTGCATGGCATTGAGGTCTAAACTACGTGCAGATATTATAGGAAACTACCGGTGCTCATATGGTGCCATGAGAAGTGAAGAACTTATGATTTACAAGACATTGAATAATCATAGAAGTCTTGCTTCAGTAGTGCAGAGTTAATCCTTGATAAATTCTGTTTTGAAACACCTAACAAAGTATAAAACCAAGACAAGAAGATTCAAATTATATATACGTGAATTGACTGTTTGCAACAATAGAGTTCAAAAAAATCAAATCACATAATGTGGATGTAAAAGGATAACATTATTAAGGTAATCTTTATACAATACACATTTTATGTGAATAGTCCTAATTATAAATGATTTGTTTTCCTTACAGATTTTGGATGCACAATACCAACAAAAAACAAAAACAAAACAAAGTAAAAAACACTTGGCAGCTAGATGCCTGTGCCTCATCCCTATTCCTATATAGTCACGAGCCTGAGATTGGAAGATCATGGTTCACAGATGGCTGGGGTAGCAATCCATGAAACATTTCTGTTCAATTATTCAAAGACAGAGTGAAAGCTTGGTTCAAATAGTACAGACTGAGTCATTCATGAGTGAAAAAATCAAGCAAGAGTTTGAGGCTCTGAGTCAAGTTTCATTACTGTGTGTGTGTGTGCACATGTGTGGGTGGGTGCGTGTGCACGAACACACACACACACAAATGGATTTAGAGAAGAAGAGGGAGAGATAAAAAGGAATATTAAGAGTTTAAGGACTATAATAAGCATATATTAATAAAAATGAAGGAATCCATGGAACCTATGTTTCTTTGAGTCTGGCTTCCTTCACCTAATATGATTGTTTTACAAGTCTTTCCAGTTTCTTATGAAAGGGGCTTTGTGATTCTTTCTGATAGAAGCATAAAATTCCATTGTGTATATATACCACATTGTCTTGATCCATTCATCTATTGAGGGACATCTTGATTGGTTCCAATAATGCTGCCAGAAACAAAGTTGTAGATTTAGTGTGTTTAACTTGAGATCATTTTGAAAAATGCCCAAGAGTGGGATTGCTGGTTCCAGAGCTTTGTACATTTGACCTTACAAAATGATGCTAATTGAAATGAAGTCCAAGACATGGAAAAAAGTTTTTTTTTTTCAGATGTCAACCTTGATGTCGGTAGTGTGTCTAGATCATATTTTATTTGATTTGTCTTTTGCCATTGTTTATCCTTTGCAATCTCTGTCTTGATTCTGGTACCTTCCACCTTGTATATAGATTTATCTGATTTGTATAAGTAAAGGGAAAAATATAGTGATTAAAGAAGTACAAAGAATGACGCATTGCAACAATGATATTCACAAGACACTATATCAGAAATGAACTTTACAACTTTGGGGTGGGGAGGAGGTATACGGGGTGGGAAGGGATAGAAGAACAACAACCGTGTGGGTAACAATATTCAATAAGGAATGTACCTTATTCATGTAACTGTAACCATTCTGTATAGTATTTTTGAAATAAATTTAAAAATTGAACCTATCCTATAAAAATATAGTTTTCAAAATAATACATCTGTCACAGTACTTGTGAGGGATTCTACAGTCAAGCGGTTAGACTTGGAAAAGGATAGAGTGGGAAGCCATCTCAAACAGCAATCAAAAGTCTGAGAGCTGTGCTCTGGAAAGGTCGGTCAAGGGAAGATAGGGGTATGAGTCATTACCTCAAGTGTATTTAAGTTAGAGCTGTTGGACACTAAAAGATTAAGCCTTTGGAGACAAGATGGATGTCTGTGCTATGGTTGTAATGACTATTGCTCCTTTGCTCCCTAAAAATAAAGGAATTCAATTATCATTATGTATCCAAACAATACCTCATGTTAATAGTTGTAACCACAAGCTAGATTGATGCCTTAGTTTGTCGACATACCTGTAGCCACTGACCCCCCCCACTGTAGTAGAATGAATATAAAACATGTTAAGGAGGATATGGGGATCCAGAAGCTGGCAATGAGGCTTTGGATCCTCTGATGTCATCTTTCCTATCACTTCCTGTGAATTCTCAGTTCTTTGGCCAGGTATCCCATCATCTTGGCTGTCCAGTGGTTGTGGTAAGTGACAGTACTGATATTCTGAACACCTCAAAACAAACCATGAAAAAACACTTCCTCAAAGAACATTGACATATGTATAAGAGCACTGGAAAGATACCAAACATCAGCAGTCACCTAGTGATCCTCTAGCAAGAATGTACAATTCAGGAGTATCTTTACTTCTGATAATATGAGATGAATAATTGTAGCATTTGTATATTTGGTATTTGACATTGCATACATTTTTAGAAACACATATACATTGTGAAATAATATGATTTATTTCACAGGTCACAGACCATGTCACTGATTGATGACCCTAATGCCTTATCTCAGTTGCCTGATTCATACTTAGATGAGTGTGAATTGCCTAATTATGAACATTTCTCCATGAAACTCAACAACACAGAATGAAGTGTCAGGGTCAGGCCATTCTATACTTGCAAGGATTTTTTCATATATTAGAGTAATATACACTAACACTGCTCAGCACTCGTGGCACATTGATGTCTTATATGTTCTTCAGATCCGAAATAGGCTATAGCTTAATGTAGAATGATGGGCTATACATTTTCAACGAAAAAGTGATGATTACCTCCTGCAATTATTACCAGTGAAGCTTTATGAGTATTGGTATTGCTATATTGTGAACTTCCTAAAAGCCAGCAATGGGATCACATGTCTCAAATCCCATCACTTCTGTAACTGAGACAAGGCTGGAAAGGTCCAGACCAATTGTCTCTTCATAGTGAGAAACTTTCTACAAAGAAGCAGGAGAGAATAGCAAATAGAACAAATGAGTCTCCCAACAGTTTTGTTACATATTCTTTACACTTTGCCATGAAGACCAACATAATAGTATTCTTTATGACCTCTTTCCTAATCTTTTCCTGTTCTGAGTAGTTTTATTTATGGATCTCCAAGAAGTCATAAAAGAGTCATGTAAGAGGAGTTCTGGGAAGGTGGCAGAGGAGAAGATGGAGGCTAAACAAGCTCTCACACAGAAAGCATTTTTAGAGTTCCACTGAACAGTCCTAAGCCAGAGAATCACACCAAGTGTGCCATCACAGGACATAGAGTTAAGCCAGAGAGGGAAAATCCAGGCAAGGAGACAGCTCTGAGATGTTGCCAGCAGCCACTGCTGCGGCTGCATCAGCCACAGTCGCCATACCTGCAAAACAGAGAGTCCAGGAAAAGGAGCCAGACACTGTGGACGAACAGATTCTACTCAAAACCAGCAAGAACCCACAAGGAGCGGATATTTCATCATGCAGTTCACAGACAAGACACAACCCAGGAACCAAGACTCGGTGTGAGTAGAAGCCTGACGTCCTCACTCTTTCTCAGGGAGCAGAGGAGGGAAGGCCACCCCTCCCCCCCAGTTCCAGAGATCTCCATCTTGAATACCTACAAAGCTCAGAGGAGCTGCTAGCTCCAACTCAAGCCTTGGAAGAAAGCTAGAGTCATTTAGCAGGTCACAAGAACCTAAAGAGACCTACCAGACTCAGTTCCACCCAGGGAAAAGTCACCCAGCTCAGGCTACAGCCTCAGGAGTGGCTTTCTTCACTGGGTAATCACAGCCAGAGGCTGCCCCTCCCTTTTGCAGCCCTGACAATCAATTGAAATTCAGTAAACATAAACCCTGAGAATGGCTCCAGGCTGGGATCTGTGAGTTCCTCACAAACTAGCCCTCGGGAAAAGCTACTGTTTGCTGAAAGGCCTCTACCCAGAAACTAGCCTCATCACAGCATCTCCAAACGTGAGGAAAAAGCCCTCTCCCTCTTTCGTGATACGCACAACAGATCTCCCTCCCATTGAACTAACCTGGGAGGAGGATCGCAAAATCCTGGGTAAAGCAGAGCATTTTTCTGCCTGTTCAAATAAACTGACGTAAGAAACCAACCAAGCCTCAGGAAAATCAAACACCACAAGCCGACCAGAGGTTCCAACAAGAGGCTGGTTAGGGACACAAGAGAGATGCGGGATTTTTCCCACCCCTCCCAAAAAAATTAAAGAGCATTTTTATCTTTTTTTGGTACCATTTATAAATTTTTTTTCTTTTCTAAAACTTTTTTTAATTTTTAATTTTTACCTTCTTTGAAATGTTGTCTAGTTACATTTTTTTCCTCTTATAATTTGTATTTTATGGGTATTTGTATGTGCGCGTTTTTCTTTTTTTCTTTTTTTTCTTTCTTTTTAAAAAATTATTTTTTTTGTTTAGCTCTACTGAACTTCTGATCTTTTTTCTTTCTTTATTATCCTTTTTACCTTTTCTTCTCTTTTGTTCTTCTTTAGGTGACTTAATTGTTGTTCTACACATCCTTAGATAAACCTGTAGTTGATTATAAGACCGTATCCCCCATTGTGTACACACAATCCACAAATTTATTACTCAATTCAAAACATCTGAGGCTTAAATTCCTTAATAGCAGTACTACCTATTTATACCTATATAATATTTTAAGTATTTTTATTTTTAAGTTTTACATCTCCTTTATATCCCTCCCCTTCTCTCATTATATTCACGTTCTTCTCTGAATACTTTGTATTCGTTTCTGCATAATATATTTATTTTTTACTTTTCTATTTTTTCTGGTCTCTTTTTTTCCCTCTTCTCTTTCTTTTTTTCTCTCTCTCTACTTTAATTCTATCCAACCTATTTCCTGCTTTGAGATTAAGTCTTAGTTAAGTTAACTCTCCCTGTGCCTTCCAACATCACTCTATTCCTAATTTTTACACACATTTCTCCCTAAACCTAATAATTTCTGGTTTACCAAATTCTTCTTTGCGGTTTGTAGCCCATTAATATATAGTTTTTTGATGGTAAATAGAGGTATCTGTTGAATTAGATTGTATATGCAGACTATTGACTGTTCAAATTCAAACGTTTGTTGATGCTTGCCTTAAGAAAGTGTTCTAGCACAAAACTGGTATTATTTTCATCCCAAATGAGTAGAGTAAGCCGGAAAAACACAACAAAAATGTCAAGTCCGGGTATCTCAACTTCCAATTATGAAAATCAGGGGATAGAACAGATAATGAATAATCCAGAGGAGAGTTCCCAAACAGCTCTACAAACACTGCTGGCAACATGATAAATGAAAATATTGAAAACATAAAAAGGACTTTTTATGAGCATGATAAGGAGAGAGAGATGAGGCAAACAAAAGGTCAAAACAGGAAAAGATTGAAAACCTACAAAGGACTCTGTATGAGCATGAGAGGAAGAGAGAGGAGGCAATCCAAAGGTTTATACAGGAATATCATGAGCGGGAGGAAGCTACACAAAAAATGATACAGGATTTGCATGAGCAGGTTGAGAATACTCAAAGAGAAAGGCAGGAATGGCGTGAACAGGCTGACAACACTCAAAAAGAACTTCAGGAATGGCATGAACATCAGGAAGCTAAGCAAAGACTAATACAGGAATTGAGAGAGCAGGATGAGAATACACAAAGATCACTAAAGGCATTCATGGGAGTCATTAACAAAGAGCTGAAGGAAGTCAGGGAGACCACAAAGGGAATACAGAATGGAATCCAACAGAAGGAATGGTAGTCCAAGGAAACCATAACCAATCAACTAAGTGATTTGAGAATAAACACTGAGCACAAAATTAAGGAAGTACAGAAGTTCATACAAGATCTAAAACAAAGGTTCAACAAAGAATTTGAAGCCATCAAGGCTGACCATTTAGAAAGAAAAAAATAAAAACCAAAGTAGAAACTCTTGACAGCAGGTTAGACCATGTAGAAGATCGAATCCCGGGGATTGAAGACAGCCTAGATATTATAAAGAATATACAACAATCCAAGACAAGTCCAAGAAATATGATAGATCTATCCAACACTTGGAAGACAACATCAGAAGGCCTAATCTAAGGAAAATAGGTGAATAGGAGCACCAAGAAACAGAAGTTAATGGTCTAGGAAATTTGTTTAACAGGATCCTAGCAGAGAACTCCCCAAACATGCAAAAAGATAGGCCTATTCAGATACAAGAAACTTTTAGAACTCCAAATAGACCAGACCAGAATAGGACATCCCACCGTCACATTATAATACACACAGGATCAATTCAGACCAAGGAAAAGATTATTAAAGCTGTTAAGGAGAAAAGATTTATCACCTATGAAGGGAAACCAATTAGAATCACCTCAGATTTCTCAGCAGAGACAATCAAAGCAAGAAGAGCCTGGGATGACGTATGCCAGGCTCTAAAAACAAACTATCACCCAAGAATACTGTACCCAGCTAAACTCTCCTTCATAACTGAAGGCCAAATAAAAACCTTCTATAGCAAAGAAAAATTGAAACAATACATCTCCACCAAACCAGCCCTACAAAAGATTCTTAAAGATGTCCTACACATATAAAACCAACAAGATCACAATAGAGGACAAGAAACTGCACCCAAACTGAGAATCCAAGAACCATAGGAAGAACCCAGTTTTAGCAGCACCCAAGAAGGTTGATAAAATGTCAGGGACTCCCAAATACCTCTCAGTTCTATCTCTCAATATTAGCATACTTAACTCTACAATTAAGCGACATAGACTGTCTAGTTGGATTAAAAACAAGATCCTTCTCTCTGGTGCCTTCAGGAGTCACATCTTGCCCGTAAAAAAGACCACATTTTCAATATTCAAGGCTGGAATAAAATCTACCAAGCAAATGGCCCGAATAACCGGCAGGAGTTGCAATCCTAATATCAGATTAAATAGACTTCAGATTAAAATTTGTGAGAAGAGATAAAGAAGGTCGCTACATACTAATTAAGGGATCTCTACTTCAGGCAGATATTACAACTCTAAATATCTTTTCACCAAACAAGAGAGCACTCAAATTTATCCAAGAAACACTAATTTCCCTCAAATCCCACATAACTCCAAAGACATTAATTGTAATGGATTTTATCAAACCACTCTCCCCACTAGATAGATCAACTCGGCAAAAACTCATAAGAGAAAGAGCAGATATAAACAGCTACCTAGATCAACAAGTTTTAATAGACATCTACCGAATATTTAACCCAGCAGCTTCAGAATACACGTTTTTTGAGCAGGACATGGAACATTTTCTAAAGTAGACCACATTTTAGGTCACAAAGCAAACTTGTCCAAATTCAGAAACTTTGAAGTTATACCTTGCATTCTCTCTGACCACAAGGGAATTAAATTAGAACTCAGCACCAAAAGCCACGAAAGAAAGTCCGGTAACAAAAGGATGTTGAACAACACACTGCTGAATAACGAGTGGTTCATGGAAGAGATTAGAAAGGAAATTGAAATGTTCCTGCTATTCAACAAAAATGAGCACACAAATTACCAGCTCCTCTGGGGCACAGCAAAGTCAGTACTCAGAGGCAACTGTGTAGCTCTGAGTTCCTACATCAACAAATTGGAGATATCTGAAACCAACAATTTAATGATACATCTGAACCTCCTTGAAAGAGAGCAGCAAGATAAACCCCAATCCAGTAGACAGAAAGAAATAAATAAAATTAAATCAGAATTAAATGAATTAGAATCCAAAAAAATCTATAGAAACAGTCAACAAAACAAAGAGTTGTTTCTTCGAAAAAATTAACAAATTTGACAGACCCTTAGCAAATCTTATCAGAAAAAGAAGAGAACACACCCAAATAAATAAACTCAGAGATGAGAATGGAAACATCAGCACAGAAACAACCAAGAATCAGAGCATGATAAGGGAATAATTCTCAAAACTTTATGCTAATAAATTTGAGACCTTGGCAGAAATGGACCTTTTCCTAAGAAATATTGTTATGTCAAAATTAAACCAAGATGAGTTAAATTATCTTAACAGGCCCATATCAAGCATTGAAATAGAAACAGCAATAAGAGACCTCCCAGCTAAGAAAAGTCCAGGACCACATGGTTTTACAGCAGAATTTTACAAGGCCTTCAAAGCAAAGCTCACACCAATACTCCTCCAAATCTTCAATGAAATTGAATGAGAAAGTTCACTACCGAACACATTCTGTGAAGTCATTATAACCCTCATCCCCAAACCAGGAAGGGACTCATCAAAGAAAGAGAACTATAGACCCATTTCTTTGATGAACATTGATGCAAAACTTCTCAACAAAATTTTGGCCAATCAATTTCAACAATTCATCCAAAACATCATACAACATGAATAGACAGGATTCATTTCTGGGATGCAAAGCTGGTTCCATATACGCAAATCAATTAATATTATTCATCACATCAACAGGAGCAAGGATAAGAACCACATGGTTATCTCAATAGATGCAGAAAAAGCATTCGAAAGATCCAACACCCCTTTATGATGAAGGTTTTGGAAAAATTAGGAATCCATGGATCATTCCTCAATACAATAAAGGCTCTATATAACAAACCTACATCCAACATTATTCTTAATGGTGAAAAAGTAAAGTCATTTCCTCTTAATGCAGGAACAAGACAAGGATGTGCACTCTCTTCACTTCTCTTCAAACTTGTATTAGAATACCTATCTACAGCAATAAGAAAAGAAGCAAACATAAAGGGGATCCAAATAGGGAAAGAAGAAATGAAAATCTCCCTCTTTGCAGATGACATGATCTTGTATTTAAAGAATCCTCTAAACTCTACTCCCAAATTACTCAAGGTGATTCAAAACTTTGGCAAAGTAGCAGGGTTTAAAAATAACCCCCCATAATCAATGGCTTTTCTGTATGCCAACAATGAGAAAATTGTGTTTGAAATTTGGAAAACAACTCCATTTGTAATAGCCCAACAAAAATAAAATACCTAGGAATTAACTTAGCCAAAGAAGTACAGGACTTCTATGATGAAAACTTTAAAAACTTGAAAAAAGAAATCAAAACAGAACTTAGAAAATGGGAAAAAAAATCCCATGCTCCTGGATTTGAAAGATTAACATCGTAAAAATGGCAACACTTCCCAAGGCTATCTTCAAATTCAATGAGATACCTATCAAAATTCCAACTTCATTCTTCAAGGAAATAGAAGAGGCAATCCAAAAATTCATATAGAACAATAAAAGACCCTGCTTAGCAAAAATGCTCCTCAACGGAAAGAACACTGCTGGAGGAATATCAATACCAAATTTCAAACTCTACTATAAAGCAATAGTAATCAGAACAGCTTGTTACTGGCACAAGAACAGACATCAGGCCAATGGAATAGAATTGAAAACCCAGAAATGAATCTACAGACCTATAGCCTTCAAATCTTTGATAAGGGAGCTAAAGAACCAGAATGGAAGAAAGACAACCTCATCAGTAAATGGTGCTGGTAAACTTGGTTAACTACTGTAGAAAAGTAAAACTAGATCCTTATATATCACCCTGCACCAGTATCAACTCCAAATGGATGAAAGACCTCGGAGTCAAAGCAGATACTCTGAAAACACTACACGATGGACTAGGAGAAACCCTAGGCCTCCTTGGCTCAGGCCGAAATTTTCTTAATAGAGACCCAGAAACACAACAAATCAAAGAAAGGTTGGACATAGGGGATTGCATGAAGTTGCAGAGCTTCTGCATGGCAAAGGACATAGCTAGCATGGTCAATAGAAAGCCCACGGATTGGGAGAACATCTTCACTAGCCATAAAACAGACAAGGGTCTCAAAACTAAAATATACTTGGAAATCAAAAAATTAAATCCCCCAACAACAAATCTTCAAAGAAACAACTGCCCAGTAAATAAGTGGGCTAAAGACTTAAAGAGAAACTTCGCTGATGAGGAAAGAACGATGGCCAATAGACACATGAAGAAATGCTCAACCTTCCTAGCCATAAAAGAAATGCAAATCAAAAGAATATTGAGGTAGGACCTCAACCCCTGTAAGAATGGCAAAAATCAAGAACTCTAATAAGAACAGGTGGTGGAGGGAATGTGGACAGAAGGGAACCTTAGTGCATTGTTGGTGGGAGTGTAAACTTGTTCAACAACTTTGGAAAGTAGTATGGAGGTTCCTCAAAAGGCTCCACATAGAGCTCCCCTATGACCCAGCAATCCCACTTTTGGGCAATTACCGAACTGTTTACAAACAAGACCACACTGAAGCTACCAGCACAACTATGTTTATTTCAGCATTATTTACTATAGCTAAGATATGGAACTAAACCTCAGTAGATGAATGGATCAAGAAAATGTGGTATATATACACAATGGAATTCTATGCCTCCATCAGAAAAAATGACATTGCTCCATTGGTTAGGAAATGGAAAGATTGGAAAAAAATATATTATGTGAAGGAATCCAAGCCCAAAGAAACACAGCTCCCATGGTTTCCCTTATTTACAATAGTTAGTATATGTATGAGTCAAGCAGAAAAGTTCAGATAAGGTGATCTTAGGAAAATGAACCCTAAGATATTTATTTAAATGTTCATTTTTCTTTCATGTGTTTGTTTCTAACCCATTTATAAGATTATTTCATTGTTGCTTTGTATGTCCCTCCCCCACAGTATAACCCCTGCTTTCACTGTATTTGATTTCGGTATAATTTGTGGAGGGGAAGGGGAAAAACAAATGTTTTAAATTAGGATTCAGGTGGACCCGTTGCAACAATGAGAAGTACAAGTTGTCATGTCGAAAACGAACTTTACAACTTTGGTGGGGGGGTGGGGATGAGGACTGGATGGGGGGGGAAGGCTTGGAATGGATGGTAAGGGTAAACAAAGAAGTAGGCTACAATGCTTGATGGGAAATGTACTCATTATCTTGCCCATGTAATTGTAACCTCTCTGTACAGTTTTTTCACAATAAAAAAATAAAAGAAGAGTAAGAAAAGAATCACTTAAGAAATCTACATAAATCATATAAGAACTCATAAAAATAGGTTTTTAGTATATATAATCCAAAAGGAATAATTTCAGGAAAGTATTAATCACATAAAATGTAATGAATTGACTATTGAAAACTTCAACAGTTGTAGATTATTTATTCTGATAACAAAGATTATAACCTACGTTTTAACAGTATTCCAAGTAGAACATAGAACTAGAAACATGAAGTGTAGCACTAAAGAAAGCTACTGCTACCACTAATAGAGTAAAAATGAAATTTAGGCAAAACTCCTTCATAGCAAATATCACAGGACAGCCACAACATTACATCCATTGTTCATATGAAGAAAAGACCTTTTTTTGTAGTAAAGACCAGTTTTCACAGGTATTAACATCAATTGGTTATATATTTCTTAAGGCCTTTAGGAAGGATGCTGAGACACTCTTGATGGAAGCTGCCTTCTTTAGGACAGACTACACAATATGCAGACACCATTCCAAGCACTGCACCTGCATTAGTGTAATTTTAGTGCTCATGTGTCTTCTCTAAGTTAGGAAATGAATTAAGTATTTTATTAAAAACCGATGTAGGCAAGAAGGCCAAACAAATATCCTAAGTACCTAAGACTGATCAGTTGCAGACCAATAATTCAAATCCAGGTTTCCAACAGGCGTATCTGAGGATATCCTGTGTCACATTCATGACATTTCAAGAGCTATGGAGCAGATGAACCCACATTATCTTCCTAATTATGATTATAAGGGCAATAACAATGCTACAGAATATAAATATATTTAAATGAAACGGGTGTGGATAATGACAGTGTAAGTGATCTTTATACCAAATAAAATGGGATTAATTACTAAAGAAATACCTGAATGAACATCATTCAGCTTCTACTGTTTATTATTCCTGGAATAATTCCTTAAGGAGAACAAATCCAGGCCAAAGACATTTTTTTCTGATGAACACAGGATTTTAACATTAAGTATCTTGAATACACAAGGAATAGTTTGTTATTGATATATAATCCAAAAGAAATAATTTTTGTGACTACTTACTTTCTTGTTGTACCAAAGAAAACTATTCCTATTCTAAAACATATATAAATTTAATGGATATTAGTGTTATCGGTCTAAATTAGGTGTGCATAACATATGTAATATATTCTATTATGTAACACATAAATGATATATTTATAATATATGTATCATTATTGATATTCTATAACTACTATAAATAATATAGGTATAAAACTGGTTTTAGTATTATTCTGTGAAGGATACAAAGAATGACAACTTTATTTAAATAAATATATTTGTATGTTTTAGTCACATAATTTATTTATTTTATTATTTTTTTTGGGTCCGGTCATGGGGCCTGAACTCTGGGCCTGGGCGCTGTCCCTCAGCTTTTCAGCTCAAGGCTAGCGCTCTACCACTTGAGCCACAGTGCCACTTCCGGCTTTTTTCTTTTTGCTTATGTGGTGCTGAGGAATGGAACCCAGGGCCTTGAGCATGCAAAGCAAGAGCTTTACCACTGAGCCACCTTCCCAGCCCACATAATTTATTTTTGTGCCAGTACTGAGACTTGAACTATGGTCTTGGTCTTGTCCCTGAGCCATTTCACTCAGACTGGTTTCATATAGCTATCTTCAGATCTCAGCCGATAATTAGCTGGGATTACAGACATGAGTCATGTTCTATTTTTTGAATTCTTACATAATTATTTCTGAATGTTCAATTATATTGTGATATTCCATTTTTAACCAAATTCAGAATAAATAACTAATTATTGGGTAAAACTCTATGTTGCAATCCAAATTGTAAGGACCCTACTTTACTATCAATTTTCAAAGTATTTCTAGTTTAATTCCTGGACAGATAAGTAGAAAAATTAAATTATGTGTGCATCATATACATAATATACCATATTACATAACATATAAATGATATGTTTATAATATATGCATAATTTGTGATATTCTATAATTACTTTAAATAATATATTATAAAACTGGTTTTAATATTATACTGTGAAGGATACAAGGAATATCAACATCCCTATCTTAACTGTCTCATTTTCAACAGTATATAAACTATGCTATAAACACATATCTTCAAGAAAACACACCTCTGTAGTCACATATTCATCTTCAAATATTCTCCTTATCGCTATGAACATCCTCTAAGATTGGCTACACTTATCCACAGCAAACACTCTGTGATACTTTGTGGATAAAGTTGCTTGTCCTCATCCTTATAGACTTTCACCTACTTCAGTAAAGAGCATTTTCTCCTGCTTTGCCTGTAGACGATCATCCTTTTTTATTTCCCAGCAAAGAAATTGTGGCTAGCAGGCTTGAGCACTGGTACATTCAGAGGTTCTTTGGTTGTGAATTTTCCCCTTCCTTTCTTGGTAAGAGAGCTGGAATAATGAAAAACATTTAAGGCAATGTGTTTTAGTGTAAATGAAAACATACTGATTTGAAAGTACTACAAATATTCATTCATAAATTTATTTTTAATTCACATATAATAGGGGTGGTTTTAGTGGTGCATGCCTTTAAATCTAGCTATTTAGAAGTCTGAAAACCAGATAAATAGACCATGAGACACTTATCTTCAACTGAGAACCAAAAACCTAAAAGTGGAGCTGTGGCTCAAATGGAAGAATGACACCCTGAACACAAAAGAAAAGTAAAAGAACTTAGGCCCCGAACATAAGTCATAGTATTAGCACTCATATACTATATATTTGGTTCCTAAAATATTCTGTGAGTTAATTTGTCAAAACTTGGTCATGGATTACATATGAGGTTTGAAGAAGTATGTAAGTTCGAAATGACTCCAAGGTATTTTGACAAGACAACTGGAAGACTTATCACTTAATCAAATAATAATGAGGGATAGGTTTGTAGATAAAGATCAAAGCTCACATTGGGATCTTTTGAGATTGCTAAAATCAGTAGCTAGGAGTTGTCAGTAGACAGGATGCTATTAAGGACGAATTAAAGAAAGAAGAGACCTGGAGAAGAAAAACAGAAATAATTACATGTACTAAGTAGTAACAATCATGAGAAGGAAGATTACAGAACTAAGCCCTGGGATACCAGCACCTGGCTATATGTATTTTAAACTGTAGTTTTCTTCAAATGTTTCATCCTACATTGAATTTTTCTTTCTTAAAACTTTGTGATAAATATGTAATCTATTCAATTTTGAAAACTACTGCTGTACCTCCCATTTATTTGTGGCATTTCTGAAATCCATGTTCCTCTGTGTGTCAGGTGGATACTTTTGCCTTTAACAAGTGTTGTTGTTGAACACATAACATGTGGCTACTTAGAGAACAAAGGATGCGAAACTACAGTAGACAGATAAAGAACTTCCAGGACATTCCCAGGGCAACTCATGTACTCTGTATAGGTGCATAGGTGAGCGTAGAAAAGAAATTCTAATACTTGAAAGGGATTTTGTGTGTGTGCATATAAGTGTACACTTATTTATCTGTCGCTATAGTTTTAAAAATTCAGTTTCCAAAATCCAAAGAGCCACCTCCATGGGCACCGCTTTCTTATTGGCTCTTTGGGTAATAAGAATGAAACCTGGACTTTTCCAGTGGTAGAGAAATTACTCATAGATTCAAGCATTTGCCTTTCAATATGTTGCTTGTTCCTAACTTTAAAATTAAGAAGTCTTTTAATATATAATATGTCTATATTATAATATATTATACAATGTATAATATATAGTATATTATTACATATATATAATACCTGCCAGTATTATATATTTAGAATGAAAAATACAATGAATGTATCAGTGTCCATACTTTCCCAGACATTATTAGGTTCAGTAGAGTTAGGTTCATTACATCTCAACAGGAAAATCTATTGAAGTCCTGAAGACCTTGAGCTAGATAAGGAGAATTCTTGTAAAAGAAGCTTCTCCTCAATTATGAGAAAAGATAAGCTTGGAAGTTTTTTTTGAGGGTTTTTTTTTCTTTGGCCGGTCATGTGGCCTGAACTATGGGCCTGGGTGCTGTCCCTCAACTCTTAACCTCAAGGCTAGTGCTCCACTACTCGAGCCATAGCACCACTTCTGGCTGAGGAATCAAACCCAGGGCATCATGCATTCTAGGCAAGGACTCTTAATTACTGTGCCACCTTCCCAGCCAGCGTTTGGAAGTTTTTGAAAAGAGGAATTTGGCATTTGCTTTGCATCCTTGATTAGTAAAGAATATATATATCATTTTGCTCCAAATTTATCTCCTTTTATGTTCCCTAGACAGTTACACAGGATCATCATTCCATCGCTTATCTTTAAGTCCTTTTTTATTTATTTTTATTATTATTGTTTGTTGTCATTGTTTTGTTGTTCCTGAAGCTTGAACTCAGGGCCTAGGCAGTGTCTCTGAGCTCCAAGCTAGTGCTCTACCACTTGAGCCACAGCACTACTTCTGGCTTTTTCTGCCTGGGCTTACTGTGTAGCTAGGATTACAGGTGTGAGCCACCAGTGCCCAGAAAGTCCCTCTCTTTTAGATATTATTCTAAAAGCCTCCTATCCAAGGTCACTTCTAAGATAGTAAATGGAAGTATGCCAATATTTCCTTCACACTCTCATCTCCAGTTATGGCTATTGCGTGATTTTTCCCTCTTATCTTCAACCTACTTCACTGTTCTCTTCCTAATCCATGGTTCTAACTGTGTTACTATCACATAAATTTAGTGGCTATAAACCCTAAGCCACTCAATTATTAATTTCATTTCATTTTTTACAATATGATTGTTTTCAGCACAAATTTGAGCTAATACTCACCTTCTTGCATCTAACTCTTTGCATGAGCAAAGCCTGGGCCTTTTTTACCTCAAATGAAAGAAGTTAGCCAAAGAATAACCAACAGTATTCCTATCTAGGAGTCATGAATAGTAGTTGAGTGCCTGAAAGAAGCAATGCATTCCTGGCATGGAAAGGGGAGGGAGAGACAACAGCCTAGAGAGCAAACTATCAGTCACAATATTTAACAACTTCTCCTTTGGGGAAACTGACCTCCCACAAAGAGGCAGTAAGATAACTCACTTAGTGAATTTTCAAATATGAAGGAAATTGTCATGTCTCACTACACAACTCACTTTTAGTCAGAGGATCATTTTTTGTGTCCTCCTTAGACCCAGTCACACTTTATCTCCATGTTGGACTTTACCCAGACTCTATTCCTACCAGAACTTCCCTGATGAGGAGGAAAATGTGATCTCTTGGCTTCTGACTTGCCCTGTGGGAACTGAAGCCACTTTTAGTTTTGAACCTGTTCCTCCTTACAAGGCTGTGATGGGTGGTGGGAAAGGTCATTCTCTGAATTGTACCCTAGTACCAAATCTAATCAGAGAAAGTCAAGAATTGCAGATTCTGCCTGAGGGAGTGAGTTTCTCCATTTCCAAAGAGGTCAATTAATAGCTCCATCTGAGGCCCAGGTGGAGGCCCTTCACCAGATCCTTCAAGCTTGAGTAGATGTTAGCTCAGACTCCAGCCCATCCTCATATTTCTCTAGCTCTCTCTCATGAAACAAAAGGTAACAGGAGTTGAGTTCAGAAACATGGAGAAATGAGAATTTCAGAAGAATCATTCCCAGGGGAGGAATTAGAAACTTTGGGTGAAAAAAGGGCTCAGAAAATCTAGGATCACTCACATCATTTAGGAATCACATCATAAGATTATGGAATAAATGTAAGAAATTATTACCTAAATTAGTAACTCCACTGCTCTGAATACATTACAAGAGCTCTGTCAAAATGTAGCTGTCCTAAATCTATTTTGATGAGAAAAACGGACCACATTCTTTCCTCACAAAGTTCTACTATCTTCATCCATACTCCAGGTTGTTTTTACTCTATACTTCTCTGTTGTTTTCCTTTGCTGGATTCAATCAATGACACTTGAATATGTGATCATCTTCAGACATGTAATCACTTTTTCTTTTAATCCATTTGTTATAAAATAAAACAAATTATGGGGAAAATATGTCTATGGTACATTTTCTTCCATCACATATCTATTTGATGTTATTAAGTATTTTTTAATAGTTTCATTTTTAAAACTTGAGGAAAATGTTTGTTAGCATTAGCACTAATTAGTTGCACATTTTTTGTACTTTTCTATGTGTGAGTATTCGTTACTAAGCTTCAAACATTGTCTTTTCTTCCTTCTGTTGCCGTCTTAAAATTAGTTCAAATTATGAACTATATATGATGGTCCTGTATATGGTCATTGATATATTTAAATTTTGATCTAATATCCACATAGTATAAGATATCTTCACCCTATTTTAACTGCTCTGAAAGTAAATATAGAGGTCCCTCATTAAAGTGAAAACACACTGCCACAAAACCAGTGAAATTAGGATTAGGTATATATCCAAAAATATTTAGCAATTATACACTAGAATCATTCACTTCACATATACCAGAACATGTCTATAGCTATGAATATCACATTTTCTTTATTCTCTCTTTCTTGTACATCTAGGTTGATTACACATCTTTCTTGCTATGAATATTGCTGCCATGCATATGGATGTTCACGTTGATTTATATTCCTTCAATATGTATCCAGGTTGCAGTAAAGGTCATCAACATATGTGTCTTTTGGGTATTGTGTAAACATCCATTATGATCTCCATATGGATAGCACTAGTTTACAATGCCACAAAACCAAATAGAATTCCTTATTTATTTCAACCTTTCCAGCAGTTTATTTATTTGAGTGGTGATAGCTACTCTGTTGTTAAGTGGGATCTTAATGACTTTCCTATTTATTTTCCTATGTATTTTCTATGTGGATAATTATCTCAAATATTTATTTATTAAACACTTACATTTGTACTTCATTCCTGATCAGTGTCTTTCTTTTTCTTTTGGAATTTGAGCAATTTTTACATTCTATATATTTGATTTTTTCCCATTCTAAAGACTCACTTTAGTAAAAAGATTTTTTTTCATTACAGTGGCACACAATTAACTAAAAACAACAGATTGTACACGTATACCACTGGATTTTTTGTTTGTTTTTAAAGCCAGGAAATTATTACAATAAAGATGCTGAACTTCTTTCACTAGATAAACTGAAAGGATAGTATCTCATATTAGCCTAAACTAATCTCAGAATTAACAGTCACAGCCTGGGCTATAAGAGTCTGGGCTAAACAAAACCACTAACAGCAAAAACTGCATTTAAACAGAGCAAAGGGCTTCATAAAAGTTAGAAGAGTGGCACCACCTTCATGGAGCAAATACGGAAATTCACAAGGAGACATTAAGAATCTGAATATCAAGAAGATCAAAGTATAAAAATATATAGAAAGACAATTTTAGAACTCAGAATTTGGAAGGGGGAACAACCACTAGATACCCAAACTCAATGCTGAAGGGAAGAAATGTTTTATCCCAAACCTTAGCTCTATCTGACTCTCCTACACCAAACACACACTCACACACACACACACACACACACACACACACACACTTAGTGAGAGGTTTTAGCCAAAGTACAGGCATTCTGGACTTAGACTCCATTTTGAGGGCCTTTACCCAAAGTATCCAATGTGAAAGCCTTTACTGAAAGTACCCATTGTAAAGACTTTTTCCTGAAAGTCTTACTTGGGAAAACCGTGAAATGTCCCAAAAACATTTCGCCCATAACTCCCCTAGCAATAGCCTTCAACAGAAGACAGGAAGGTACCTAAAGCTACAGATGTTTCTTAAGATAGCATAGTTAACATAGTTTGCTGCTTACTGCTTAGCCTGTACATGCTAGCCAATAATATTGTTACAATATTCACTCACTAAATGTCAACCAATAATGTAACTGCCAAGCTAGGAACACCCTTACCTCAACCCTGTACCCTATAAAAACCCTGTTAACTGAAGGGTTGGGGATCTCATCTCTGACCTGCTGCAATGGTCACGGTTGTGAGTCTAGACTCAAGCTTGCAATAAATGACTCTGGTATACTCTCATGGGAATTTGCTCATTCGTGGTCTTTGGGAATCCCTATCTCAGCACAAGACTAGTGTACACAGAGAACCCTAAGGACAGCTGTATCTGGGACAATGAAGCGTTTGCATCTTCCTTTTAAATAATGAAATGTGAATGTGAGGTTGGCTCCACAGGCGCCCCACACCTGGACAGATGTCAAAGGATGCCTTTGACTGCAGGACAGCCTTGTGTACCCCTGGCATTCTGTGTAAGAATGAAGTTCATGGTTCCCTAAGCAGGGGTGGCCAAGCTGAAATGGTATATGCTTTGCCTGGACGATGGCACCCTGTGAGCCCTGCATGCATGGTGAACCAGATGTGGGAAGCCCGTGAGCATCTCCAAGATGACCTCTCAGAGGTCTGGAGAAGTTAATTCCTATAGTTGGACATGACATGAGGCAGGAGGACAGCAGAAATCCATAAGATGGGAGAGGCACAGGAACAAATGTGCCTCTCCATGGAGACTCATTGGCCATGCTAAGGAAGTTCCCAGCCCCCACGTAGCAGCCACCATGCAGATCCCCAGTGGCCACTTGTCTTTAGGGCAGTCCCTGGTCCTGATCCAGAGCCAGAACTTTCCCAGTGGCCCTGGGCCTGGGAGGGGGTGGATCAGTAACCATCAGCCATTCTTCCTCTGCCCTGCTGCACATAGTCTCCCAGCAGCTGCCCAGTCTGCAGCACACATGCCAGGCCAGCTCCGTTGGGCAGGCTGAGGCAGTGCCATCGATTCCTGGTGCATACTTAAAGGCGATAGTGAGGCCTAGCCCACAGCAGAGCTGGCCCTCACTCACTTCAAGGGTCTCCAGAGACTCATGACTACCACTGGCACAGCACTGCTGCCCTCCCCACCCTCTAGAGTTTACCTACAAGTTCCTGCCTTTTTTCTTGAAATTCCTCAGCCATTGGTTTTCTCATTTCTCATTGCCTTTTTGGGTTGGATTTGAGACTCCTTCCTTTCCTCAGCAGGCTCGAGGGGCCACACTCCCCAACTCACAGACACTCCCCAGGACCCAGCTACCTTTGGGACTGGTGCTTCCTGATCCACTTTACTACTGCCTCCTTCCTCCCTTCACTAGCCTCTGCCAGGGTCTCCCGTACTGTCCTTACTACCCCCAGCCCCTACCCCAGCTCGGCTTCCCCCTTGCCCTCCCCTCCTCTCAACACAGCTCGCAGCGCCAACCCAGCATTACCACTGTTCTGGGGAAGACAACTGTGATCCTGGCCCAGCAGAATCAAAGGTGCCACAGTGTGCAGCCAGCTGAGAACTGGAGGCAGCATAGGTAGCTGATCAGTGTCTTTCACTTCAGTTACACAAGTATTAATTGTAGTAATTTAGTATTTAATTTTGGATTTTATAACTTCTTACTAAGCTTTTGAAGAATTGCTGGTAGAAATATAGTCCCAAGTTCGGATTTTCTCTTGTTTAATACTTTCGAGATTCAGAGATATTCATTCCAATAGTAGAATGTTATTCAGAAAATAATTGCTTATGCATCTGTTATCAATTATTTATAAGACTTGAAACTTTTAAAGTTTCAGATATTACAGGAAGACCTTTGATTCATGTTGAATGGAAGTGAGTAGGTTGAGCTGATGCATACATTCGTGTGTGTGTGTGTGTGTGTGTGTGTGTGTGTAGAGGGGTGTATGTGTATCATTGAAATCAAGGGTAAGGATGTTGAGCCCTGGTCTGAACTTGTTTCCTTTTTCCGATATATACATTATGGTGTTTCTTTGTTGGTGGTATGTTCTGATGTGCTTGCCTTTGCCTGATGTGCACATCCCAGCTCAATTTTTTAAATAAAGCTTCTTATTTATTATTGAGCACAGATATTGCTTTGTCTTCAGTCTGCCATCTAGGATCTTCTTTTCCTCTTCAAAAATTAACATTCAATATAAATTTTACCTCCTGACTGATTTTCCCTTTAATTTGCATTTTGAAATAAGCATTATAAGACCTTTGATCTCTGTATTCATGAAGAAAAATCATTTTGAATTCTCTGTTTAATGTAATAACACCTGGACAGATTTGTTAGCACCACGATCTTAAAATTACTTTTGTAGTTTTAGTTTAAAATATCTCCTCCATGTTTATAGCATGGGGAGACAAACAATTCCTAGTAACAATGATAACACTTGTATTCATTAAAATATCAGATAATTCATAATTTTGAATATCTCTGGTGGCAAATGAATACATTTGCTCAATAGGTTTGCTTGATAGACCCGTGCACAAAAATACCAGCCCTAGGGGCTGAGAAGGAGGATCAGTGGTAGACAGTTTATCTTGAATGCACGAGACACTAGGATTTTTTCCACAGCACCACCTAGACAGAAAAAGCTAGATGCGATACTATGCTCAAGTAGTAGAGCATTTGTCTTGAGCTGAAGAGCTGAAGGACAGCGACCAGGCCCAGAGATCACCATCACCAACAAATTGAATAAATAAATGAAACTCATACTCAAGTATATTAATTTCAAAGGTTGGTTACCATTTTAATTAGGGGCAAGGTACCAAGATACAGCAGACCTCTGAAGCAAAGCTTTATGAAGGATTTTAACACTTGACAAATACTAAAAACAGAAAGAAAAACATTAGCTCTGCCAACAACATATAGAATTGCCACTCATAGAGAAACTGGCACTAAGAATGAAATACTTTTTATAACATTTCTTAAGAGATTATGGCTTTATATCATATAAATTGACCTTCAAAAACTCCATTGGTGGGCCTGAGTCTTAAGGGCACCTAGAAAAATTGGAGGAGAGAATCACCAACCCGGATTTTTAAAATTGTTATTGTTATGGTAGTGTATATATGAATAACCATATTGTAAATCAGGCAATGAGTTCATTTCTTGTTTGGCAATCCCATCCCTCCTGTCCCTGTCTACAGTGGTATAGCTCATTGTGAACACAATATCTACAGAGTACAAGTGCTTCATTTGTTTCTCTGTTCTCCTTGAATATTTCTGTCTCCCTCAATGCCAATAAATAGATAAACAAGAACAGAAAAATCCCTCTTGTTTCCAATTCCTGGAATACATTTCAATATAAATATCAGTAGTTTTATGAGAGTATCAGGCTCTGTACACACATCCCAAACACGTATACTTCCTGCACCCCGTCATACCGCCCAACCAATTCTAAGGTCCACAAAGTAATACTTTTCACTTTCCACACAGGAAAAAGCTGAGATTCAGAAAGTTTAAGTAACTTACTGGAAACACTGGGCTGAGCATAGTGACTCAATCTTATACCTTTCCTACTCCAGAGAGTAAGATCTGAAGATCATAGTTTGAAACCAACCCAGGTTGACATATCCATTACATGATTATCCACAGTTAAGCAGAAGAAACCGAGAATTGTGTGTTTCAAGTGGTAGAGCAAGAACGCCAACACACTTGAATGGGAAACCTAAAGAATAGTGTCAATATGATGATTTTTAAGAATCAATGCTGTCCTATACATAATCTCAGACACCACACACACACACACCCATGCACACACACACACACACACACACACACACACACACCAATCACACACCTTAAAACAGATGCTAGTACAGAAATCCAATTTTTTTTTATTTTATGTTTTATTTTTTAGCTTTAGTGAGGTTTGATTTGATAGTTTCTACTGATGAGCCACAACTTAGAACTTTGTTATAATTATACCCATGTCTGTATTCAGAGAAACATTCTCTTAGTTTAGTCTTCTTACTTTTCCAGCAATGATAAGTTTTCTCTTCTTGGTCCACTTTCTTCTTTTGGATCTCAATCTCTTAGACATTTCTGTCTTGCATGGTATGTAAGTTCATTGATCCAGTAGATCTCAGCCGTCCTAATAACCTGGACAGAACCTGCCTTGGGAAAAGTGTTCTAAGCTCACCATTCAGTGGAGGTTGATGGTACTCACCCATAAATACTTTGCCTACAGAATTGGGAACTTGTTAGGTCCAGGAATTCAGGAGAAGAACTTACTGTGTGCTATTTAATATTTTTTGATTTAATGGCAGCTTCCAACTATTGTCTACTTTAAGCATTGTGTGAAGGGAAAGAGAGACAGAAGCACTGTACTAACTGTTGCTCTCAAAACATAGAAGGAGGGTAAGAAGTTCTGAAGGAACCATAGAGCCTAGAAACTTATTTCTTAGAAACTCAAACTGCCTTTTATCTTACATTCAAAATAGAAAGTCAGAGACTGCAGTTACTTTTAAGCTCCATTTATATTCCTGAGCATGGGGCTCCCTTCCCCTTTGCTCTTCGGACCATGTATTTCAGGGGCAGGTGGGAAGATGTAACAGGAACACCAAAGAGTTTGGGCCTGGGATTAAAACCTCCTTTTTGTGATCATAAACATTCCACAACTTCCGGAATTGGATCTGAGGGGCAGAGAAAATAAGGTTAGGCATTCAGAAACTTATAATTACTTCCAAGTTTGCTATCTAAACTCATCCCTTCCAACCCCTCAGAATCCTATTTCCCAACTGTGTAGACACCCTTACACTCTGTTCTCCTGGAACATTTGAGTGTGGGGTATCTTCTGCTTCTTATGTGTACTGCTTTATAAATGTAGATTTTCTCCTAGCCTCAAAATGATTTCATTGATTGGGGCGTTGTACAATATGCTAAACAGAGAGTTACCTGGAAGGAAGGTCCTAGAAGGCAAAACGTCTACTAGGACAATGAAAACCCATGGTTTGGCATCCTTAATGTTTTATCTTGTGCACTGAACTAACAGGAGAAAATGACACACTAAGAAATTTGCCAATTATGCCAAATAAAGAGATATGGTGAAGGTCAGAGAAAGGACATTGATTTCATCGTAGTAATGAAAATACAAAACCTTAGAACACCTTCAGAATTCTAATCCATACTCGCCTATTTTTTATTAACCCATATCATTAGGTCTGAGTTGTATGTAGGAATCCTCAGGGCTTTAAGAACAGGAAGATCTCAGGGAGAGCTTGATATTGGTCTGCCACTTGGGGCATAAATTAACTAGTTTGATGAATGCCCTTAGTTATATCCTACAAATATGTTCATTTATCCTACTATACTTGATAAGTATCCCCTTACTAAATTATCTTTGGTTGGATCACTTGGTGACATAACAACTGTCTGGTAGCTCCATTGTAACTTCACTTTATTCTGCTGAACCAGAAATGGAGAAGTAGAGACTGACCACAACACATTTGCATCTTTCTCAATGAGCAGTGAATGGCAGGGGAGTATTTAAGATGTTTCCCATGTTCTCAGTTAGCTAGTACCAGCTTGGATTCCAACTCAAATCTTGATAAACAGATACAGAAGTTACATGTAGCCTATTATGCCAGATTCACAGCTAGAGAGATAGATGAGAAATTGGAAGGGCTTGGTGTGAAAGCCACAGGTTGATATGAAGCAGAATTCAAAGGATGTGGAAATGAAGTAAGCTACCTGGAGGGAAAAGGAGAGGCAGTTGAAGGTGATGAGCACCTAGATACAGAAGAAAGAGTAAGTTTGAGGCCACCTGGACATGAGAGTAACCCATCTGAGGTACAACAGTCTGGCTGTCCAGAGCCACAGAGAGAAGTAGGAAGAACATTAGCAAGTGCTCTTGCCCTTCTCTAGAGAGCTCCCAGAATACCAGGGTAAGAATTGGCAGCTTCCCAGAGCACTGCTGCTGAGCACATCTCAGATCTCTTGCTACCATGATAATTGGCATTGGAGAGGAGCAGAAAGAGTTGTATGAGGTGATTGCAGCTCACCATATAGACCCTGTTCTGCAACATTGTGGAGTGGGGTCTCTCAGGATGCTTAGGGCAAAGATCCTATACTGGTGTCAAACAATGCAAGCTACTTGGAGTAGACATTTATAGATGGCATGTGCCTGAACACGACAAGCTGATAATGAGCTGCTAGAAGTAGTTTCCCTAAAGATTTAACAGCTAAAACTGGACAGGCAACCCCAGAGCTCGGCACCACATCAGGCCACCATACCAATTGCTTCTACCATAGTACTGCCTACCCAGTTTGCAAACTCATGTCCTGGTTACCTTGATTCTGCCCCACAACCCCTCACAATTTTTACTCTTTCACTTTGTTTATTCTTCCTTGTCCCTGTTAAACAGTTCTGGATGCCTGTATTAGCTACCCCAACCCGTGCAAAACTGTTGCTGCTAACCAATTTCCTGACACTGTAACTCAGCAATTACAGTAACAGTTACCCTTTACCTGGTATCCTAATCTCTACTACTCTTTTCTTATACACATAATTCCTAACACCATGGTTCCAGCCACCTGAACCCTGACACCCCTCTCTTTGATACCCCATTTCCAAACAAACCAAAGCAAGAGTGGGCACAGACAGTCGACTCAGGTACTCCTCTTGCATGCACATTGGGACAAGTTATTCCTCAGGTATTTAACACGAGGGACTAACTGGTGGTGGAAAGGAAACAGGTTACTCAAAGGTGACTAAAATCCAAGGACATGACTTATAACTTATGGGTAGGAAAAGAAGGCTCTGCACTGAAAGTTAATGAGAAAAAATTTTACAAAATGTTGGGGATGATGCAAAAGGTTTAGCTTAGCCTCTTATACTAGTGGTCTGAATTATTTTATAACTTAGAAATGTAACTACTTTGCATTTTAAAATTTATATGAATATGCACATTTATGTGGTACTTATATTAATTGATTGAATAGTTGCATAGGATCATGTTAATGATGTTCAATAGTTTATGCTATATGATATGCTTATGAGTCTGGCTTTGGCAATATGAATTGTGCTCTCTAACAACAAATGGAATTTAATTGTCAAATACTACAAGATTACGGATGCTAATACCAAAATGAAAGCTGGATCAAGAAAACTGAAATAAAGTTACAAGGTTGAAGGGAGGGGGTCAGTGGTAAGGACTATGATAAAAGAAAAATTCTTCACTATGGAATCTTGGAAGAATAGAATGTGTTTTATTGAATTACTAGTTTTTAAAACATTCTTAGAAAGCCAAACATTGCTTTTTATTCTTGCTATTTGGAACATGTTTTTTTAAATTTTTATTTATTTTTTATTGTGAAAATAATTTACAGAGGGGTTACAATTACATGGGCAAGATAATGAGTACATTACTTATCAAGCATTGTAACCTCCTCCTTTGTTTCCCCTTTAATGAATGGTTTACCAAAAAAATTATCAAAACGACTTTGAAAATTCAAAGATATGAATTATCAGATTTATATTCAAAGATGCCTGAAGATGCAGAAAGGCTGTATTCCTTTTCTATTAAATTAATGGAATAAGCTTCCTTTTGATTGGTTGGACAGTCCATGACACTTGTTCCAAAACAAGAAAAGATACTGGAGAGGAAAAAAAAAGAGGAGTAATTCCAGGAAGATGGCGTAGGAGAAGCTGGAGGCCAAGCAAGCTCTCGCATAGAAAGCAGATTTAGTGTTCCAGTGAACAGTCCTAGGCCAGAGAATTACACCAAGTGTGCCATCACAGTACAGAGAGTTTGGCCAAAGAGGGAAAACCCAGGCAAGGAGACAGATCTGAGCATTTGCCAGTAGCAGTTGCTGTCGCGGTGGTGGTGGCAGTGGTAGCTACAGTCACCAAACCTACATCACAGAGATTACTACACAACAGTGCCAGATATACCGAGCAAGCACATTCTACTCAACACCAGCAAGAACTGACAAGGAGCAGATATCTTCATCCTGCAGATTGCAGACCAGAGACCACCCAGGAACCAACACTGTGGAATGAGTAGAACCCTGACATGGTCACTCCTTCTCAGGGTGCAGAAGAGGGAAGACCACCCCTCCCACCCCCCTCCACGTCCAGAGATCTCCATCTTTGATACTAACAAAGTCCCGGCTGAGCAGGTAGCTCCAACCCAAGCCTAGGGAGAAAACAAAAGAGTCTTTTAGCAAGGCACAGGAACCTGCCCAGACCTGTCAGACTCAACTCCATCCATAGAAAAATCACTCAACCCAGGCAAAGAAAACTCCACCCCCAAGGAGTAGCTTTCTTCACTGGATAAACAGAGCCACAGGCTGCCCCTCCATACAGCAGCCTAGAAAATCAATTGAAATTCAGTAAACATAAACCCTGACAATGGCTCCAGGCTGGGCTTTGTGAATGTCTCAGAAGCTAGCCCCTCAGGGAAAAGCAACTGTTTGCTGAAAGGCCTACCCAGAACCTAGCCTCATCACAGCATCTCCAAACTAGAGGAACCAGTCATCTCCCTCTTTTGTGACACTCAAAACAGATCTCCCTCCTACTGAAATAGCCTGGGAGGAGGATCACAAAATCCTTGGTAAAGCAGAGCATTTTTCTGCCTGCCCGCACTAACTTAAGAAACCCATCAAGCCACAGGAAAACCAAACACCACAAGCAGTCCAGAGACTCCACCAAGAGACTGGTTACAGACACAAGGGAGATACAGGATCTTTCCATTCGCCTCCCCGCCCACTCCAAAAAAAATCAAAGATCCCTTTATTGTACCTTTATTTAATTTTTAATTTAAAAAAATTGTTTCCTATTAATTTTTTCATCTTATAATTTTTATTTTAGGTGTATATGCATGTTTGTGTTCTTCTTTAATATTTATTTTATCACTACTGAACTTTTGGGCCTTTTCCTTTCTTTTTCATTCTTTTCACTTTTTCTTCTCTTTCATTCTTTTTTTTTGGGGGGTCACTTAATTGCTGTTCTGCTTATCCTCAGATATACCCGTCATCAATAATTAGACCTTATCCCACATTGTGTACACACTTAATTCAGAAATTCATTACTTAAATAAAAACTCTTAGGCTTAAATTCCTTAACAGTATTATATCTTTATACTTAAATAATATTTTAAGTATTTTTATATTTTAGTATTTCATATCTCCTTTCGACTCCCCTCCTCTCATCCTATCCCCATTCTTCTCTCAATATTACTTCTTTAAACTTGCATAATTTTTGTGTTTCACTTATTAAGTTTAAATTTTTGTTTTTCCATTTATTCTTGTCTCTTTTTTTGCCCTTCTCTTTCTCCTATCATTCTGTCCAATCCATTTCCCTCTTTGAGATTAGGATTTGGTTAATTTCACTCTCCTTTTACCTTTCCACATCTCTCTAATCCTATTTTTCCACACATTTCACCCTAAATCGTGTCATTTCTGGTTAGCCAAATTCTATTTTGCTGTTCTAAGCCCATTAATGCATAGGTGTTTGAGGTTGAATAGATTGTATCTGTTGAATTAGATTGCATCTGTAGACTTTTGACTATGCAACTACAGGACTTTGGTTGATGCTTGCCTTAAAATAGTGTTCTAGCACAAAACTTGTGTTACTTTCATACCAAATAGAGGTATACATGCAATCCATTAAAAGACAACTGAAAAAAATCAGGGAGATGGGAAAGGGAATGGTGAATAGAGCCAACAGAAGGAATGGGAGTCCAAGGAAACCATAACCAATCAACTAAGTGATTTGAGAATAAACACTGAATACCAAATTAAGGAAGTACAGCAGTTCAAAAATCAAGATCTAAAAAAAGCTCCAACAAAGAATTTGAAGCCATCAAAGCCAACCAACTAGAAGAAAAACAAAGTAGAAAGTCTTTATAGTAGGTTAGACCATGCAGAAGATTGAAACTCAGGAATTAGAGACAGCCTATATATTATAGAGAAAGAACATACATCTATCCAAGACAAATCTAAGAACTATGATAGATTAATTCAACATTTGGGAGACACTACCAGAAGGCGTAATCTGAGGATAATGGGTGTAAAGGAGCACTTAGAAACAGAAGTTAATGGTCTAGGAAATTTGTTTCACAGGTTCCAGCAGATTACTTCCCAAACATGCAAAAAGTTAGGCCTATGCAGATACAAGAAGCTTTTAGAACCCCATATAGACCAGACCAGAACAGGACATCACACCGGCACATTTTAATCCTCACAGCATCAATTCAAAACTAGGAAAAGATCCTTAAAGTTGTCAAGGAGAAAAGACCAATCACCTATAATGGTAACCAATTAGAATCGCATCAGAATTCTCAGCAGAGAGAATTAAAGCAAGAACAGCCTGGAATGACATACACCAAGCCCTAAAGACAAAAAACTCTCAACCAAGAATACTGTACCTTGCTATACTCTTTCATAACCAAAGGTCAAATAAAAAACTTCCTCACCAATGAAAAACTGAAACAATATATTTCCACCAAACCAGCCCTACAAAAGATACCTAAAGCTGTCCTACACAGAGAAAACCAACAAGACAAGAATAAAGGTCAAGAAAGCACACCCAAACTGAGAATCCGAGAACCATAGGAAGAACCTAGTTGGCACAGCCCCCAAGAAGGTGCATAAAATGGCAGGAACTCCCAAACACCTCTCAGTCCTATCTTCCTACTAACAGACTTAATTTTCCAATTAAGCAACATAGCTTGTCTAGGTGAAGTAAAAAGCAAGATCCTTCTATCTGCTGCCTTCACATTTTGAAAGCGAAAGGCTAGAACAAAATCTACCAAGCAAACAGCAGCCATAAACAGGCAGGAGTTGCAATCTCAATATCAGATAAAATAGATTTCAAATTAAAGTTAGTGAGAAGAGATAAAGAAGGTCGCTACATACTAATTAAGGGATCTCTCCTTCAGGATGATATTACAAATATAAATCATTATTTGCCAAACAACGGAGCACCTAAATTTTTCCAAGAAACATTACTTTCTCTTAAATCTCACAAAGATCCAAAGATATTAATTTTGGGGGACTTTAACCAATATCCTCACTAGATAGATCAACTTGGCAAAAACTCAACAGAGAAACCACAGCTATAAACAACTCCATAGACCACCTAGATTTGAGAGACATCTACCAGATATTTCACCCAGCAGCATCAGAATACACGTTTTTCTCAGCAGCACATGGAACTTGTTCAAAAATAGACCACATTTTAGGTCACAAAGCACACTTATCCAAATTCAAAAGCACTGAAGTTATAGCTTGCATTCTCTCAGACCATAAGAATAAAGTAGAACTCAACATAAAACCACCAAAGTAAGTCCTGTAACACATGTTGTCTGAACAACAAACTATTGAATCACCAGTGGCTCATGGATGAGATCAGAAACGAAATTCAAATGTTCATAATATTCAACAAAAATGAATGTACAAATTACCAGCTCCTCTGGGACACAGGAAAGGCAGTACTCAAAGGCAAGTGTATAGCTCTAAGTTCCTATATCAAAAAATGGGAGAGATATGAAATCAATAATCTAATGAGACATGTGAGTCTCCCTAACAAGAGCAGCAGGATAAACCCCAACCCAGTAGATGGAAAGAAATAATTAAAATTAAATGAATTAGAATCCATAAAAAAAGAATCAACAAAACATAGTTGGTTCTTCAAAAAAATAATAAATCGACAGACCCTTAGCAAATCTTATTAGAAAAAGAAGAGAAGTGCTGGGAAGGTGGCTCAATGGTAGAGGGCTTGCCTTGCATGCATGAGGCCCTGGCTTCGATTCCTCAGTAGCACATAAGCAAAAAGACAAAAGCCGGAAGTGGCTCTGTGGTTCAAGTGGTAGAGAACTAGCCTTGAGCTGAAGAGCTGAGGGACAGTGCCTAATTTACTATTAGAATGCCTAGATACAGAAATAAGATAAGATGGAAATATAAAAGGGATTCAAATAGGGAAAGAAGTAAAACTCTAGCTCTTTGCAGATGACGTGATCATCTATATAAAGAATCCCAAAGACTCCACTCCCAAATTACTCAAGCTGAGTCAAAACTTTGACAAAGTAGAAGGTTATAAAATTAACCCTCAAAAATCAACGGATTTTCTGTATGCCAACAATGAGAAAAGCATGGCTGAAATCAGGAAATCAACACCATTCCTAATAGCTCCACAAAAAATAAAATACCTAGGACTTAACGTAACCCAAAAAGTGAAGGACCTCTCTGATGAAAACTTTAAAAACCTGAAAAAGGAAATCAAAATAGACCTTAGAAAGTGGCAAAAACTCCCATAATCCTGGATTGGAAGGGTCAATGCGGTGAAAATGGCAATAATTCCCCAGGCTATCTACAAATTCAATGCAATACTTATCAATATTCCAACCTCATTCTTTAAGGAAACAGAAGAGGCAATCCAAAAATTCATATAGCAAAAACGTTCCTCAACGGAAAGAACACTGCTGGAGGAATAACAATACCAAATTTCAAACTCTACTATAAAGCCATAGTAATCAAAACAGCTTGGTATTGTCATATGAACAGACCTCAGGACCAATGGAATAGAATTGAAAATCCAGAAATGGACCTACAGACCTATAGCTAACTTATCTTCGATAAGGGAGCGAAAAAAATAGAATGGAAGAAAGACAGCCTCTTCAGTAAATGGTGTTGCCAAAATAGGTTAACTACTTGTAGAAAACTAAAGCTAGATCCTTATATATCACCCTGCACCAGAATCAACTCTAAATGAATCAAAGACCTGGGAGTCAAAGCAGTCACTCTGAAAACATTAAACAATGGAATAGGAGAAACCCTAGGTCTCCTTTGCACAGGCTGAAATTTTCTTAATAGAGACCCAAAAGCACAGCAACCCAAAGAATGGTTGGAAAAATGGGATTTCATTAAATTGCAGAGCCGCTGCATGGCAAAGGACATAGCTAGCAAGATCAATATAAAACCCACAGATTGGGAGAAGATCCTCCCTAGCCATAAAACGGACAAGGATGTCATATCTAACATATACCTGGAACTCAAAAAATTAAATCCCCAAGATCAAATCCTCAAAGAAACAACTGACCAGAAAATAAGTGGGTTAAAGAATTACAGAGAAACTTCTCTGAAGAGGAAAGGAGGATGGCCAATAGACACATGAAGAAATGTTCAACCTCTCTAGGCATAAAAGAAATGCAAATCAAAACAACATTGCGATACCACTTCACCCAAGTTAGAATAGCTATAATCAAGCACTCTAATAACAGATGCTGGAGAGTATGTGGCCATAAGGGAACTTTACTCCATTGTTAATGGGTATGTAAACATGTTCAACAACTTTGGAAAGTAATGTGGAGGTTCCTCAGTAGATTCCACATAGAGCTCCCCTATGACCCAGAAATCCCATTTTTGGGCATTTACCCAAATGGACACAAACAAGACCATAGTAAAGCTACGAGCACAACTATGTTTATTGCAGCCTTGTTTACCATAGCTAAGATATGGAATCAACCCAGGTGCCCCTCAGTAGATGAATGGATCAAGAAATTTTTGTGGTATATATGCACAATAGAATTCTATGCCTCCATCAGAAAAAATGACATTGCTTCATTTGTTAGGAAATGGAAAGACTTAGAAATATATATTAAGTGACGTAAGCCAAGCTCAATGAAACATAGGTCCCACAGTTTCCCTTATTTGGAATAACCAGTATACGTCTGAGACAAGCAGAAAAGGTCGGAAAAGTTGATGTTAGTTGAAATGAACCCGAAGATATGTATTCAAACGTTTTTTTCTTTCTTTCTTGAGATTGTTTCTAACATATTTATAATATGATTTCTTTGTTGCTTTGAATGTCCCTCCACCATTGTAAACCCCCCCCCCCTTTCACTGTATTTGATGTTGGTTTACTTTGTGGAGGGGATGGGAAAAAATAAATCCTTTAAATAAGGATACTGGTGGACCCATTGCAGCAATGAGATGTACAAGTCGTTATATAGAAAACAAACTTAACAACTTTGGCCAGCAAGAGTGGGGGGCGGGCAAGTGGGTGTGCGGAGAGTGTGGGGGATGAGAACAGATGGGAAAGGGAAAAAAAAACAAAGAGGCTACAATGCTTGATGAGAAATGTACTCATTATCTTGCCCATGTAATTGTTACAATTCTGTACATTATTTCCACAATAAAATGATTCATAAAAAGATAAGTATATAAATAGGAAGGAGACTCAAGCCTGCTAAAATTAGCATATTTCCCATTTGGAATTTAATGGGATTTTTCTATGGAATTTTCATATTAACATAATAATTTCAAAATGGATGTGCTACAGAATAGATTCTAAGTCTAATATTTAATGCTATTGGATTACTTGAAGACAAAGTTTCATAGAAAAATTTAAATTTCAGATAAACTGTAATATTCCAATTAACATGTAGAAGAAATAGAATTTAAATATTCACCATTCAAAGCAAACCCTGGCAGGAATGTCTGAAAGACACTTATCTGAAAACAGGAATTGGCACTGTGGCTCAAGTGGTACAGGGCTCCCCTTGAGCTGAAGAACTCAAGATATGTTTGCACCCAGGTCCTGACATTAGACCCTATGTCTGAGAAAAATAAAATAAAATTTAAAGAATTAAAGCATTAGGGCTGGGAAGGAGACTCAATGGTAGAGTGTTGTGTTGTCTGCATGAGGACCTGAGTTCAATTTCTCAGCATCACATAAGCAGAAAGAAATGGATGTGGCTCTGTGGCTAAAGTTGTAGAGCACTAGGCTTGAACTGAGGAGCTCATCAGGGACAGCGCCCAGACCCAGAGTTCAGGCCCTCCCATCACCACCACCAACAACAACAAATTAAATAACAAACAACCTGAAGATGTTGTCCAGAATAATGAGTGCGGCATTAACCGTTTACATAACTTAGTGACTTGAAACCTAGTTTACCAGGGGACGTGGTGGGCAATCTGTGTGTTTGCCAAAACCTGCAAAATTATTTTGTACGTTCCAAAGGAGGGAGATTGGAAGGAATGGGGGGAGGTGGGGAGGTGTTTGGTGAATTTGCCTTTTGGTTCAGTGGTTGTTTTCTGGAGTCAAATTCAGAGAAATTTTGCTTGCAATCCTAGTTGCATGGGGAGTGAAGAAGCCATGTCCTGGAAGGGGTTTTGTCCTGTCCTTGGCCTGGTTTCAACCACCACTGGATAATAGAAGTCCCACTTCAGGACCAAGATGCCTTGAAGATTACTGATCCATTAGGCAGTTGTACCTAACCACCGTCAGAAAAGGCAAAAAATGCAATGCCGAGGGCAACACTGGAAATCTACACAAGGCAGAGGTTTTTTTTTTTAATATTTTTATTGTAAAAATTCTATGCAGAGTGGTTACAGTTACATGAGAAGGGTAATGAGTACATTTCCTATTGATCATTGTTACCTCCTCCTTTGTTTTTCCCCCACTACCCTTTCCCTCCCCACCTCTCCAAATCTTCCCTCCTTGGCCCATGCCAGACATTAGAAAATCATTTTCGACACAGTGTCCTGTACATCTCATCATCACAGTGGGTCAATCTGCATCCCCATTTAAGCATTCTGCTATAACCTCTCCACTCCCCCAATTACAAAAATGTATATAAAAGATGCAGAACACTGGAATCAAATAAAATAAACCAGGGATTATACCAGGGATTATACTTACGAAAAATCACATAGTGCATTATAAGTATATTAAAAACAAAAGCAAGCAAGAAAACAAACTACTTGTGTCTCTGACTTGTGGTACATTTCATTTAATATCATCTTATATGGTCATATGTGCATAGCCTTTAATCTTCTCTGCTAGTCCTGGACATGTACTACTCCTTGCAAACAAGGGAAAACATGGGACCTAGGTTTTTAAAACTTATTTATATCTCCCAATTCTGTTTATCTCAATGAAAGAAAATGTTAGAAAGTAGAAATTATATCTGCCAACTATTGCTTGCAGTACCACGAAGGGGAGTGGCACTTCCTAATGGGAGTCCTGGGATGAAATCCACACCAGCCCATGTAGACCCATCAAAGGTCTGTGTGGTGACATTGAAGGGGGTTCAGGAAACCTTGCTGCTGCAGCATGTGCAGCACTTGTTGCGGTGGGCTGTAGCCAACAAGGCTCCATCAGTGACCAAACCAATTAACCCAGATTCCGGTGCCAAAGCCAGGAGGGAAGGCAAGGTAGACCCTAACTCATGCCTTCTATCTGTGCAGCCTACACTGCCAAGGCCAGACCCATTTCCCTGCTTTTGAGCCCAGTGAGGTTAGGAGGTGAGCTCATTGCCTCCAAACGGAGCATCCCCAGAATTGCACTGAGAGCTGGGCCCATGTGGACTAGAAGGACAATGGAGGAGGCTACACAGCAAAGCCAAAGGGGTTTCGGGTCCCCGGTCCTGCAGCTGGTGCACTGCAATACAGGCTCCTCTATCACTGATGGGCATATGAAGGGATTGCCTTGTATCTGAGTCCACAGGGACCATAAAATGGATGTCCACAGAGTTGCTGAAGGGGCTCCAGGTTGCTGAGCTGCTGCAGCTGTCACCAGCCAGCTGGCAGAGTGGCCAGCACATGGCTACAATTCCCAGACTGCCTTAAAGACTGAGTAGGTGAACCAAGGCTGGGCTGCCTGGCCCCAAATGGGCGGACTGCATGTGCAGCCTTCCTTTTCCCATGGACTGTGCAGTGAACAAACATGGTGTCCCTCTACCCCACACCCATGGGTGCTGGCAGTGACCCCAGAACAGAGTCTCCCTGGGATGGCCCACATACTTAGGACCACTGCACACAAGTACCAGCACAGCAGGAAGAGGAGAGGACAGCAGTGGTCTCAACTCCATCCCCATGCCTGCCAGCTCCTGGGTGAAATGGAGCAACAGAGACAAGGAAGTTAGATGGGCAAGGTGGGTGGGTCTCATCTGCCAACACTGGAAAGCATGCAAATACATCCACTCACTGCACATCCACCGCATGAGAAAGGGCACCATTTCTTAGGGATCGCCCATTTCTTAGGAGGCACCCACACCCACAGGAACTACAGAAATGGAGCTTCACGAGGTGACGTGAAAAATGCTCCAAGGCACAGCATTGCTGCAGCATTGAATAACTGGCAAAAAAAAAGAAATAAAAAGGAAAGACATCCACTAAAACTTTTCATCAATGATAAGCTATTATAATTTAAAAAGAGTTTTACTTTCGTCTTGTCCTATATTTCTGCATGGGGGCCCTCTGAATTATCCAGAAATCTCCAGAATTTCTTCATGCACAGTAATATAAGTAAATATAGCTTCTATTATTTTTTTAATTAAGTGCGGCTGCATTTAGTTCTTTCCAATGTTTGATTCATGAAAAAGAAATCCTGAAGTATAACTGTAAAACATCAAACTCAGGATTTCTTCTGAACTCCTCACTGAAGAAAGAGAATAAAATAACCGAGCAACAGGTATCAGCCATATTGTCACTGGGCTAGCTCTCTCTCTGATTAGAAAATATTCCTGCAGATTACTTATATAAAATGTTTTCCTGCCTGGTCTGGCTTTGAATTGCATCCTCAGAAATCAGCTTCCTGAGTAGCTAGGATAATGTGCGTGAGCCACCAGTTTAATCCATTTCTTTACTCTTTCCTCAATCCACTTTAACATGAAACCTAGAGGTTAAAGGACAAGATGGCGGAGGAGAAGCTGGAAGCTGAACAAGCTCTCGCATAGAAAGCAGTTTTAGAGTTCCAGTGAACAGTCCTAAGCCAGAGAAACACACCAAGTGTGCCATCACAGGACAGAGAGTTAGACAAGTGAGAGAAAGCCAAGGAAAGAATACACATCTGAGCACCAGCCAGC
>NW_012267455.1:715135-716094 GCF_000151885.1 Dipodomys ordii
CAAAGGAGGAGGCTGCAATGCTTGGTAAGAAATGTACCCATTATCCTGCCCATGCAATTGTAACCCCTCTGTACAGTATGTTCACAAATAAAATATAATTAAAAAAAAAAACATGAAACCTAAACATAATCTCAATCTGAATTAACACCAAGTGGTTAATGTAAGGAAAATAGTCTCTATATTATTCAATCACACATTTTTTTGCTTCTACTTCTTAGTGGAAAACTAAATTTTAACCTAAAGCTCATCCTTCCCTAACCCTAACAAGAACTAAAACAGTAACTCACACTTTAAACCAAATGATATCTGAATTTTTAAAGTAACACTGACACTGGTTTTCATTTATTCTAACGTTGATGTCATTCATTCTTCTTAAAATAAGTTGCAGTTTTACACAATATCTTACATCTTTTTCTCATCCTAACCCCAACTGTAACACCTTGACTAATCCTAAACCTACATATGACCGAATAATCATGTTAATAGCAAGCCTCTATTTCACATTCATCCTATCTCTTACTCAGCATGTAGGTCTAAATTTTACTTGCATTTTGAGCCTAAATATTTTTATTATTATTTTAATTGTGAAAATACCATACAGAGGGGTTAAAATTACATGGAAAAGGTAATGAGTTCACTTATTTTTTTTATTTTTTGTGAACATAGTGTACAGAGGGGTTACAATTACATGATTAATATAATGAGTATATTTCTTATCAAGCACTGCAGCCTCCTCCCTTGTTTACCCTTCACATCCCTTCCCAGTCGCCCCCCAACCCCCCCAAGCCTCCTCCCCCGTCCCCCGAACGAAAGTTGTAAAGTTCATTTTCAACATGAAAACTTGTACTTATTATTGCAACGGGTCCACCTGTATCCTTAAATGACTTGTTTTTCCACATCTCCTCCACAAATTATACCAACATCAAATATAGTGAAAGCAGGGCTTATACTGTGGGGGA
>NW_012267455.1:716651-730471 GCF_000151885.1 Dipodomys ordii
CTAACTGGAGTGAGGTGGTATCTCAATGTTGTGTTGATTTGCATTTCTTTTACGGCTAGGGAGGTTGAGCATTTCTTCATGTGTCTATTGGTAATCCTTCTTTCTTCTTCACAGAAGTTTCTCTTTAAGTAATTAGCCCACTTATTTATTGGGCAATTGTTTCTTTGAGGATTTGTTGTTGGGGTATTTAATTTTTTATGTTCAAGTATATTTTAGATATGAGACCATTGTCTGTTGTATGGCTAGTGAAGATCTTCTCCTAATCTGTGAGCTTTCTATTGATCTTGCTAGGTACGTCTTTGCCATGCAGAAGCTCTGCAGCTTCATGCAATCCCATTTGTCCAACCTTTCTTTGATTTGTTGTGTTTCCATGTAGCTATTAAGAAAATTTCGGCCTGAGCCAAAGAGACATAGGGTTTCTTCTATTCCATCCTGTAATGTTTTCAGAGTGTCTGCTTTGACTCCGAGGTCTTTGATCCATTTGGAGTTGATTTTGTTGCAGGGTGATATATAAGGATCTAGCTTTAGTTTTCTACAAGTAGTTAACCAATTTTGCCAGCACCATTTACTGAAGAGGGTGTTTTTCTTCCATTGTATTATTTTAGCTCCCTTATCGAAGATTTTTTGGCCATAGGACAGTCCAAACTGTCACTGGAACCACAAGTATTAACATCACAACAACTCACCACAACTGATTTCTACACCTACACTTAATGGTAGAGACAAAAACCTAATTCAAGTAAAACAAATCACAACAGAAGACCAAACCAACAACTGACAAATCAACCAAGAACAAAGAAAACCTCCAAATGGACAGAATAAATGAGAAAAATACAAGAAAAGTGATGTGAAGCTAGAATAATTCACACAGTAAATAATCAGGCATTAGAACAGACAATCAAGTACCTACAAGATAGATACAAGGACCTAGAAGATAGTTACATATACTGCTGAAAAATGTGATTAATGGAAAGATGGAAAACCTCTACAAGGAAATTTGAGAACAAGAAGATACCAACCAAAGGTTAACAAAATAATTCATGGATACTACAAATAGAAAAATAAATAAATTCTGAGAAGACAAGGGAGTCCAGGACTAAAATGGATGCCTCAATAAAAGATATGAGAGAAGACACAGCTAAGAACACAACCCTTGCAACTTCCCCTTCCCCCAAAAAATGTACACAAAGTCCATATATGACCTAAACCAAAGTATTAATAAAGAGATAGAACCCCTAAAATTTACCAAATTAGAAGACAGGGAAATCAAAAACAAAGTAGAAAGTCTCCACAGGAAATAGATGATAGAAGAAAATCTCAGGGTCAAAGACAGAATAGGCCTAATAAGAAAAAGGAAATAATCATTTAGAACAAATCCAATAGATAAGAAATGATCCTGCCAGAACTTCAATACTCAGAAGATCAAATTTCGGGGAGATAGGTATCAAGAAGGAGAAGAGCAGGAAACTAAATGAATGGGAAACATATTACAGAATTCTACCAGAGATCATGCCAAACATCCAAAGAGATAGGCTCATTCAAAGAAGAGAAGCCTTTAGAAACCAAACAGAATTCTAGAACTGAACAATCCACCACCACATCATAATCCATTAGAGGATCATTAAGGATCAAGGAAAGCATTATTAAAGCTGCCATAGAGAAAAAATTGATTATTTATAAGGATATACAGTCAGAATAAATACAGATTTCTTAGCTGATATGGTAAAAAGGAGAGCCTGGCATGATGTATTACAAACAGTAAGGGTAAACAACTACCACGGTGAATATGATCCCAAGCCAAACTCTCCTTTACATTTAAAGAATATTTAAACATATTTCATGACAAAGAAAACTTGAAACAATGTATCTCCACCAAATCAGCAGGATAGAAGTTAATCAAATGTATCCTACATAGAGAAGATCAAGAAGAGGAACTGGTTATATTAATTTTTTTATTGTTTTCCAGACGCTTGAAGTCTGCGCTTCGGCACTGTCCCTGAGCTCTTCAACTCAAGGTGAGTACTCTATCTCTTGAGCCACAGTGTCACTTCTGTTTTTTTGGTGGGTAAATGGATATAAGAGTCTCAGGGACTTTCCTTCCCAGGCTGTTTTTGAACTGCAGTCCTCAGATCTCAGCTTCCTGAGTAGCTAGGATTACAGCTGTGAGCCAGTGGCACCAGGCTAAAAATGGGGGATTTTTAGAAAAGAAAATCCACCTCTTCCCTTGTGTCTAAACCTCAGATATCACTAATACAACACTTCACCTTCAACTCATTTCATCAGAAACTTGTAAATTTTCTCTTTTAGTTCATGTAGGAATACAACAGTCAGTTTCAACTCAGCTGTGGGACTGAATCATTGCTAGCACCTAAATCAAGAACTGTTACATCAAAACAAATTTGACCCACTTTTGGAATAATTGTTTTCTCTTTTTATTACAAATCTTTGCTTGATTACTTCCTAATGTGACTAATGACATTTTCATTCTCTTCAGCCTTCTCCCACATATGGTCAAATATTTAAGAATTCAAAGATTTCCATTGGTAATTTATTAGGCTGACCTCTAAGAAAATGTGGATTTCTGGAATTTGGTCTGCTGTCTTGTTCTTACACGCACAGGCTTTCTATGATTTATTTGTTCTACAAGGAATTCTACTTTTTAATCTTTGTGTAACCAATTTTAGTTTCTTTGTTCAGTCTTTCTGGCATTCTCTCTGGAGATTCATTTGAGTCTGCCTCATTAAAAATATATTCATCAGCTAAATGACTTTCAGTTTCTGTTTTTCCCTGACTTCGTGTAGGCTGTGATAGCAGCCCTGATTGGCTGTGCTTACTGGAGTTTTTGTTTATTTGTTTGGTGTAATATTTTTTTTTGTTTTAGAGGTGTAAGATTACTATTCAAGGTAATAGCTTCTCTGGATCCCAGTAGTCCCCTGACCTAGGGTCAATGGGTTTTTCTCCTAAAGATTCAAAAAACAGCTGACTAAATTCCTGTTTAAATTTTCCCAAAATGAGACAATCTGGCATCCTTGCAAAGGCATCAATAATCCTCTGTAACCACTTACAGAAATGGTCTATCAAGATGGCTTTTCAAGATTGACTGTGAAAAATGTTCGTTTCCTATTCAGGACCATAAAGCAGCTCACATCCCAGGGAGCAGAATTTTGGAAGGAAAGTCCCCTTCCTTCCTTCTCTTATTATAGATCAAACCATAATATTCTACAGTTGTGGCCAGCCTGGAGCACATTTTCCCAAGAATAATATTCTGTAGTGTAAAAGAGGACCAACTATCAAAATAAATGTGAAAATACTTGTCGACTAAAGACTGATTTATCTAGCTTATATCTGTTGTTATTTTCATTACTTCAAACACATAGATAAATTATATTGGGATTAAACAAGAGGCAAGGGATTAATGAAATAAACATTCAGTTTACTTTAATATATCCAATATAATATACTTAATCCCTTATGGAAAATTAAAACCAACTGTAGAAACAATGTCAGAAATATAAAATAAGCCTCAATATGAATAATCTGGCACAGATACATTATCATCTACTGAGAAATTGAGTCTCTCTGTACATATTTATTTGGTACAAAATAATAAAAATTTAATTAATGAATGTGACTTTTAAGAATCATCTGAAATACTCCTCGTGTATATAATTGTGTATGTTTTAGATGCCACGTAGACAGGAATTAAATATGCATGTAAAATTCAAATTTCCACAATTTTATCAAGATGAGAGGAGTAATCCCTCCTGTATTGTGTGGTGTGAATTTCGCTACAATGCTGAACTCTTCCACCTAATCCTGAGACATGTGCAATAATTTATTATTTCATATTAAAATGAGTGCTGTGTACAATATACTTTGAATTATTACATTAATTCGCAGAAATGAAACAATAATTATATATTATTTGTTTAAATTCTAATGCTTCTAATATCACAATTCATGAAATATATTATTAAAATAAGTTTCATTTTTTCTTTTCTATACCTGGCAGAAATTAAAATTATATATTAAAGTAATCAATAATATCTAATATATTATTAAAATTATATACTATTAACCTGTGATGTGAATTATCGTTCTAACAAATTGTGATGTAAACTACATTTAATAGAATGAATTTAATATTTATTAAACTTACCTTCTTGTTATTGTTTCCTAATTGTGTCATTTGTTATTCTTGATCCAAGTCCTCTCTTCACCTCAATTGTTTAGTTTTCTATTTTATCTATATTGGTTTGCTGATTATACATTTTGTTTTCCCTTTTTAGTGACTGACATGAGGCTGAAAATCTGTATGCTAGTTTATTACTTCCTATGTTAAAGTTAAATTGCTGCTCTCTACAGTTGTTCTACTCTTCTTTTTGTAGTACAGAATTTCCCCTAGTCCCATCGACTGCGTTGTTACTCCATATTTCTTTTATTTAAATTTTATTTTCAAGGTAGTGTACAGAAGGGGTATAGTTACATAAGTAAGGTAATGCATTTATTGCTTTTCTAACTTGTTTCTCCTTCCCCCATTTTTCTCTCTCTTTGCTCCCAACGCACCTCCCAAGATTATTTCCAAAATATTGTCTTGTGAGTATCACTGTTGTAGAGGTTCCCCCTTTGTCCTTTGTCTCACTATTTTGTTTTTTTTCCTTCCCGTTCCCCAGTTCGGATCAACATATTTACAATACCCAATGTATCAAAATCAAATACAGTGACTATAGGGGATAACCCATAGGTGGGGAAAACACAAAAAAGATAAAAATAAATCATGTAGTACATTAAGAACAACAACAACAAAGAACATGTCTTGGAGTTCATTTCATTTAGAATCATCTTATACAGTCATATGTACATAGCTATTGAGTTATTTTGCTCATCTACTAAGATTATACTTGATGTACACAATAATGCTTCCCTAGGAAGAACAACTCTTACTTACTTAGCTTCATTCCTATGTAAGGCCAGTGTTGTCCCCTGTATCCTCATGTTGTACATTACAACTCTATACCTGGTCATATTGTATATCCACTATCTTCTACATTGTGAACTAAATGTTCCAGAAGTTACACTTTGCTTTAATTTAAAAAAAATTCCATCTTAATGTTTGAGGGGTGTGTGTGTGTGTGTGTGTGTGTGTTTACAAAGATCAGAATACAATATTTTTGTTCATTTAGAATACAACTTTCAGGTCATTGTAAGATGTGGCTAATGGGAAAAGTCTCTTGCTCTTTTAAGGATGAAACAGATAAAGATATTTGTGCATGTACCACATTTGCTTTATTAGTCTGTAGTTGAGCACTGAACTTTGACTTATATCTTGGCTGTTGTGAATAAGAATAAGAATGAACTATAGATATATTTACGAATATAGATATATTTACGAATTACCTAGTGAGAAATAATCACATGATTGGTGTGTCAGATGATATTTCAACTTTGGATTTCTTTAGAATCCTGCATACTACTTTCTACAATGAGAATACTAACCAAGAGTGTAGAACATTTCCTTTACTCCCCACTCACCAACATTATTACCTTTTATTCAAAGGTAATAAAGGGCAGGTTTATGCTATCTGCAGTAACCCAAACTGGCCTTAGACTTAAATCCAACCTCCTAAATGCTTGGAATTACAAGCCTTTACCACCACAACTGATTCCATTGATTTTTTTTTATGAGTTATAATAGTTTCAAAGTAGTATCATAGTAATTTTGAGTTATATTTATCGAATGACTTCAACTCAAAAAGCATTAAGCCAGCATAGAAGTTGTATTAAACACAACTTTGTAAACCCACAGGCGATTTTCAGGACTGTATGGAGAACATGTCTATTCAGACCTTTTGTCCATTTTTAATCCAGTTTCTTGTTAATCTCATCTTTAAGCTTTTTAAACCAGATCAATAATTAATTCAAGGTAGAAAAGAAAAAAATGTAGCAACTCCTAACATTTTTCAATTTTCAATAAGATGGTATTGCTTAAATCATTTTCTGTTTACAATTGTGACTATGTAACTCAATTTATTTAGACCTTTTACAAGGCTGTAGTTCACTCATTTTACATTGATTGTTCTTTCCACAGCCTGTTTGTCTAATTTCCCTTGGTTTCTTTCAGTCCTAATGGTTCAAATTTCAAACTGAAGAATAAATGGAAGGAAGCAAACAAAGAATACAGTTCCTCTAATCAGATGATGCCTGTATAAGAATGAGGAAAGAGTTCATCAATCTAAGGACTTATGATAGGACAACAAAAAAAGAATTCATTCTTCTAGGTCTTCTTTATCTTTGCGATGTAACTTAATTGTTGTAAAACACAATATACTGCTCAGATACTTTTATGTTTTATCAGTTTTACACATTTTCATATCAATTTCATCTCAGTCTACAACATAACTTCATCCTTCTGTCTCTGGTATTTTTACTCTAACAAGACATAAGATAACCAGTTTGATTTGCAGCATGAGAAGTTATCCCACTGGCTTGCTTGGAAGCAGAGCATGGTCAATAGATATTAGTTCTGGTTGCTCACTACATGTAATGGTTTCTGTACTTCTTATCACATTTTATTTAGTATTTAAAAAAGACTGCTGGCTAAACTCAAAGCTCTTCCATAGAAGTTTATATTAAGTATTTCACAAGTGTTATTTCCTTTAATTCTTAGGATAACATTTGCTATAATGCTAATGTTATTACCATTTTAGTGTTGGGAAAAAATGTAATTAAAGGCAGTAAGTGTATGGCCCAAAGACACACAGAGTGAGGAAGAAAATGAATCAAAGTTTCCAAAAGTCTTTCAGCAATACACAAAAGGTAGATAAAATCTCTTCATTCTATGACACTCTCAATTCAATATTAATATTGTCCAAGAAATAATAGTATACAATGTCTTGGTCACATTGGGTTATCATGCACAGAACTGAGCTTATAAATTGAGGTACAAAGAGAGGCATATTTCTTCTGTCCCACAGTTCTGGTATCCTTTTTAAAAAGTACTAAAACTTTTAAATATTAACACTTACTGTCTTTTAAGAATTCCAAAACGAAATAAATTCACATATAATCAATCCAAAATGTTTTAAAAGTAAGAGATGATAAAACAGGCCCCTGTGAAGTAAATTTTCTTCTACTTTATACGTTATTCTGAAAGCCTTTTGCTGGTTTATCACGCCTGTACTCCTAACTACTGGGGATATCTACTCAGGAGTCTGAGATCTGTGGATAACAGTTGGAAGCCTATCAGGGCGAAATAAATTCATGTGATTATTTTTCAAAAATTTTAATGAACTAGCAAAGGGCCAGGAATGGAGATGTAGCTCATTTAGTAGCTCACCAATAGAGCAAAAAGGCCTAGCAAGACCTTGAAGACCTGATTTCAAACTCTGAGCATGCCAACACATATGCAAGTGCGTGGGCACATGTGCACGTGCACACACACATTTATTCAAAATACCTTCATAGTAGTGTTTTGCATTAATTTCTTAACGATATTATGAGTAAAATAAAGGAAATAAACTCTTATCTCAGAACATTTTTATATGTTTTCATTGCTGAAAGATTAAAAATTAAAAACCTCACTTTACCATTACCATTACTAACTTGCTAACTGCTGATTTTGCTTCTGTAAATATGTTTGCCTTCAGACCCCCTTCCCTGGGAAATAAAACTGGGCAGAGTCTCAAGGCCCAGATATCCGGATATCCACCGGCCCAGATGTCCAGATGTCAGCCCACCCCAGGACAAGGTCGAAGGTTGTAGATAGTACATGTTTTTCAGTTTTAGTTTATGTTTTTCAGTTCCAGTTCAGTTCAACAATCCCCGGGACGGACCTGGACAACGACCACCTGGCAAGACCACAAGCTAAGCCAAATGTCAACCAATCATAGACCTGTAACCATGTAACCCCCCCCTCCTTAGGCCAACCATGAGCCAATTGTTTTACAAAGAGTGTTTTATGCTAATTTGTGGTTTTTGCCTTTAAAAATGCCTGTAACCTCTGCTCGGGGCTCTCTGACTGCCTGGGGCAGAGAGTCCGTTTGCACAAACGCCAAGTAAACTCCTCTTGTTTGTTGCATCTGCTGGTTTGGAGTCTTGGTTTCTGGGGTGTCCTCCCATTGAGAAAGTATCCCAGTGAGCCTGGGGTCTTACAATTGCAAAAATACTATACAGAAGGGTCACACTTCCACGAGCAAGGCAATGGGTACATTTCCTAACAAGCATTGTTAACTCCTCCTTTATTATTCCCCTACTATCCCTTCCCTTCCACCTCCACAAGTCCATTCACCTCCTCCCTTCCCCCGCCTCAATTGTAAAGTTCATTTTACAACATAGTGTCTTGTGCATCTCAGTTTTACAATGGGTGAACCTGTATCCGTATTTAAGCATTTTCTTTTTCTCCTTCCCATCCACAAATTAGAAGAGACTATATACAAGATGCAGGCGCACCAGCTTCAAATACAGTGAAAACAAGTGCTATAACATGGGGTCGGAACATATAAAGAAACAAAAAAACCCACACTGTACGTTATAAGTATGTGAGAAACAATAGCAAGAAAGAAAAAAACACTTGTGTCACTAACTTTGGTTCATTTCCCTTAACATAATCTTATCTGTTCATATACACATAACTTTTGACCATTTTTGCTTGTCCCACACATATATTAGTTATTGAAAATTAGGGAAACCAGGGGACCTATGTTTGTTTGGACTTGGCTTACTACACTTCATAATCCTATTTCCCAAGTCTTTCCATTTCCTAACAAATTAGGCAATGGAATGACAGGAATTTGCCTGTCATCCTTAAGCAGGGGCCATGTTAGTCTTCTCGGTATCATTCTAAATTTAGTGTATATGATGCTTCCTCACTCCTTCTCAGGGAGCAGAGGAAGGAAGGCCATCCCTCACTCTCCAGTACTGGAGATCTCTACCTTGGATACCGACAATGCTCTGTGGAGCTGCTAGCTCCAACTTAAGCCTTGGAAGAAAACTACAGTCATTTAGCAGGTCACGAGAACCTAAGCTGACCTGCCAGGCTGAGCTCCACCCAGGGAAATGTCACCCAGCTCAGGCGCTAGCCCTAGGAATGGATTTCTTCACTGGGTAATCAGAGCCAGAGGCTGCCCCTCCTTTAGCAGCCTTGACAATCAATTGAAATTCAGTAAACAGAAACCCTGAGAGTGGCTCCAGGCTGGGATCTGTGAGTTTCTCACAAACTAGCCCCCGGGAATAGCTACTGTTTGTTGAAAGGCCTCAATTCTACCCAGAACCTAGCCTCATCACAGCATCTCCAAACTTGAGGAAAAAGCCAACACCCTCTTTTGTGATACTCAAAGCAGATCTCCTTTCCATTGAACTAACCTAGGAGGAGGATCACAAAATCCTGGGTAAAGCAGAGCATCTTTCTGTCTGTTCAAACAAACTGACTTAAGAAACCAACCAAGACACAGGAAAATCAAACACCACAAGCAGACCAGAGACTCCAACCAGAGGCTGGTTATGGACACCAGGGAGATACATGACTTTTCCTACCCCTCCCCAAAAAAAAATTTTTGTTACCTTTTATAAAATTTTTTTTTCGAAAACTTTTTTTTTTAATTTTTAATTTTTACCTTTTTTGAAAACAAATTGTTTTCTACTAAATTTTTCCTCTTAGAATTTTTATTTTAGGAGTATATGTGTGGGTGCATGTTTCTTTCTTTACTTTTCTTTTTCTTTTAAAAATTTTTTTTGTATAGCTCTACTGAACTTCTGATCTTTTCTTCTTTCTTTCTTATCTGTTTCACCTTTTCTTCTCTTACGTTCTTCTTTATGTGACTTAATTGTTGTTCTGCACATCCTTAGATAAACCCGTAGTCGATTAGTAGACCTTATCCCCCATTGTGTACACACTTAATCAACAAATTCATTACTCAATTCAAAACCTCTTATACTTAAATTCCTTAATAGCAGTACTACATCTTTATACCTATATAATATTTTAAGTATTTTTTTAAATTTTTTCACATCCCCTTTATATTCCTCCCCGTCTCTCATTATATTCACGTTCTTCTCTGAGTAGTTTGTATTCCTTTCTGCATCATATTTTTAATTTTTACTTTTCTATTTTTTTGGTCACTTTTTTTCCCTTTCTCTTTCTTCTTTCTTTTCCTCTCTCTACTTTCATCCTATCCAACTTATTTCCTGCTTTGAGATTTGGACTCAGTTATCTCTCCCTGTACATCCCCACATCACTCTATTCTTATTGTTTACCCACATCTCTCCCTAAACCTAATAATTTCTGTTTTACAAAATTCTTCTTTGTGGTTTGCAGCCCATTAATATATAGTTGTTTAATGTTGAATAGATGTATCTGTTGAACTAGATTGTATCTGCAGAATATTGACTGTGCAAATACAGACTTTGGTTGATGCTTGCCTTAAGAAAGTGTTCTAGCAAAAAACTGGTGTTATTTTCTTCCCAAATGGGCAGAGTAAGCTGGAAAATCACAAGAAAAATGGCATGTCCGGGTATCTCGATTCCCACTCATGATAATCAGGGGACAGAACAGACAATGAATAATCCACTGCTGGCAAACATGATAAATGAACATATTGAAAACATACAAAGAACTCTGTATGAGCATGATAGGGAGAGAGAGGAGGCAAACAGAAGGTCCATACAGGAAAGATTGAAAACCTACAAAGGACTATATCTGAGCGTGATAGGGAGAGAAAAGAGGCAATCCAAAGATTTATACAGGAATATCATGAGCGTGAGGAAGCTACTCAAAAAATGATACAGGATTTGTGTGAGCAGGTTGAGAATACTCAAAGAGAAAGAAAGAAAAGGCGTGAGCAGGCTGAGAACACACAAAGTGAACTACAGGAATGGCATGAACATCAGGAATCTAAGCAAAGAGTAATACAGGAATTGAGAGAGCAGGATGAGAATACACAAAGATCACTAAAGGCATTCATGGGAGCCATTAAAAAAGAGCTGAAGGAAGTCAGGGAGACCACAAAGGGAATGCTGAATGGAACCAAACAGAATGAATAGTAGTCCAAGGAAACCATAAACAATCGACTAAGTGATTTTAGAATAAACACTGAGCACAAAATTAAGGAAGTAAAGAAGTTCATACAAGATCTAAAACAAAGCTGCAACAAAGAATTTGAAGCCATCAAAGCTGACTAATCAGAAGGAGAAGAAATTAAAATTAAATTAGAAAGTCTTGACAGCAGGTTAGACCATGCAGAAGATCAAATCTCGGGGATTGAAGACAGCCTAGATATTATACACAAAGAACATACAACCATCCAAGGCAAATGCAAGAAATATGATAGATCTATCCAACACTTGGAAGACACCATCAGAAGGCCTAATCTGAGGATAATGGGTGTAGAGGAGCACCTAGAAACAGAAGTTAATGGTATAGGAAATTTATTTAACAGGATCCTAGCAGAGAACTTCCCAAACATCCAAAAAGACAGGCCTATTCAGATACAAGAAGCTTTTAGAACCCCAAATAGACCAGACCAGAATAGGACATCCCACTGTCACAGGATCAACTTAGACCAAGGTAAAGATCCTTAAAGCTGTGAAGGAGAAAAGATTAATCATGTATAAAGGGAAACCAATTAGAATCACCTCAGATTATGCAGCAGAGACAATCAAGACAAGAAGAGCCTGTAATGATGTATGGCATGCCCTAAAATCTAAAAATTAGCAAGGAAGAATACTGTACCCAGCTAAACTCTCCTTCGTAACTGAAGGCCAAATAAAAACCTTCCATAGCAAAGAAAAATTGAAACAATACATCTCCACCAAACCAGCCTTACAAAAGTTTCTTAAAGATGTCCTACACATAGAAAACCAACAGGATCACAATAGAGGCCAAGAAACTGCACCCAAACTGAGAATCCAAGAACCAAAGGAAGAACCCAGTTTTCCCAGCCCCAAAGAAGGTGGATAACAAGGCAGGAACTCCCAAATAGCTCTCAGTCCTATCTCTCAATATTAATGGACTTAACTCTCTGATTAAGCGACATAGACTGTCTAGTTGGATTAAAAAACAAGACCCTTCTATCTGCTTCCTGCAGGAGTCACATCTTGCCCGTAAAAACAAACACATTTTCAATTTTAAAGGCTGGAGCAAAATCTACCAAGCAAGCGGCCCTCATAAGCAGTCGATATTTACAATCCTAATATCAGATAAAATAACTTCAAATTAAAATTTGAGAGAAGAGATAAAGGAGGATATTACAATTCTAAATATCTATTCACCAAACAACGGAGCACCCAAATTTATCCAATAAACAATACTTTCCCTCAAATCCCACATAGATCCAAAGACATTAATTGTTGAGGATTTTAACGGACCAATCTTCCCATTAGACAGATCAACTCGGCAAAACCTCAACAGAGAAACTGCAGATCTAAACAACTGCACATATCAACTAGTTGTTACAGCCATCTACTGAATATTTCACACAGCAGCATCATAATACATGTTTTTCTCAGCAGCACAGGGAATATTTTCCAAAATAGACCACATTTTAGGTCACAAAACAAACTTTTCCTAATTCAGAAACACTGAAGTTAAATCATGCTTTCTGTGTGACCACAAGGGAATAAAATTAGAACACAACACCGAAAGCCACCAAAGAAAATCCTGTAACACACAAAGGCTGAACAACACACTATTGAATGACCAGTGGGTCATGGAAGAGAATAGAAAGGAAATTAAAATGTTCATGATATTCAACCAAAATGAGCACACAAATTACCAGCTCCTCTGGGACATAGTAAAGGCAGTACTCAGAGGCAACTGTGTAGCTCTGAGTTCCTACATCAACAAATTGGAGAGATCTGAAACCAACAATTTAATGAGACATCTGAACCTCCTTGAAAGAGAGCAGCAAGATAAACCCCAATCCAGTAGACGGAAAGAAATAATTGAAATTAAATCAGAATTAAATGAATTAGAATCCAAAAAACTATACAAATAATCAACAAAACAAAGAGTTGGTTCTTCGAAAAAATTAACAACATTGACAGGCCCTTAGCAAATCTTATCAGAAAAAGAAGAGAACACACCCAAATAAATAAACTCAGAGATGAGAATGGAAACATCAGCACAGAAACAACCAAGATTCAGATCATTATAAGGGAATGCTTCTCAAAATTTTATCTAATAAGTTTGAGAACTTGGCAGAAATGGACATTTTCCTAGCAAATATTGAAATGCCAAAACTAAACCAAGATGAGTTAAACCATCTTAACAGGCCCAATAGGAAACCTCCCATCTAAGAAAAGTCCAGGACCAGATGGTTTTACAGAGGAATTCTACACAGCCTTCAAAGCAGAGCTCACACCAATACTCTTCCAACTCTTCAATGAAATTGAAAGAGAAAGTTCACTACCTAACACATTCTATGAAGCCATCATAACCCTCATCCCAAAATCAGGCATGGACTCATCAAAGAAAGAGAACTATCGACCCATTTCTTTGATCAATATTGATGCAAAACTTCTCAACAAAATTTTGGCCAATCAACTTCAACAATTCATCCAAAACATCATACACTATGATCAAATAGGATTCATTTCAGGGATACAAACCTGGTTCAATATATACAAATCAATTAATATTATTCATTACATCAACAGGAACAAGGATAAGAACCACATGGTTATCTCAATAGATGCAGAAAAAGCATTCAAAAAGATCCAACACCCCTTTATGATGAAGGTTTTGGAAAAATTAGGAATCCATGGAACATTCCTCAATACAATAAAGGCTGTATATGACAAACCTACAGCCAGCATTATACTCAATG